>NC_077222.1:41978555-42012400 GCF_024763615.1 Phlebotomus papatasi | reverse complement strand
ATCCAACAGAGTCTGATTCGGTGTATTTTTTTTACATATATGAGCGATAGGAACAAAAATAGCCTAAAAATTTAAGTAATTTTTCTGACAATACCAATGAATGATAATTTTCAGTTTAATGAAAAATATTATTTTTGAGTATTGTAGTTTCGTTTTCCAAAACGGTTTTGCATACAAAAAATTTGGAAGTATAAAAAATCATTAAAATTAATTTTCATTATGATAATTTAAAAATTCGTCAATTTTTAAGCATAAAAATTTACAATATAGCAAAAAGCTGCAGACTAGCAAAAAATATCCTAGATTCCTTCAACCTTCTACTTTACAATTATGTACAAAAATAAGAAAAAATAACTTTAGGTGGTCAGAAAAAATTATTTTCTTTATGGGACACCGGTGTTCCAATCGTCCTTAAAGGGTTAACATCAGATAACCATACTCTGAAAAATCTTGTCCATCTAAAAGTAAGCCTCTTTAAAAAAAATCACGTCTCAATGGGTGAATTTTTAAAAATTTTAAATGAAAATTTCAGAAAATATAATTTAAATGTAGTACCATAAGTACGGGAGACTTTATCCCCTGCAGGTGACTTTGACACCCTCCTGCTCGCATAAGCTTTTCTTTAATTTTAGCACTTAAGAATGGTCTTTACAGATCTGATCTACTGTGTTTGATCTACGGTACTTTATATGCCTAAGAGCTTAGATTAATAAATTTTATATTATGCTGAAATATAAATTTTTAAGGAATATTTTGTTTTTTTTTAGTCTTTTTGACCCACGTAACCCCTTTAACATTGATAAAAATGTTTAGTAAACATATTGTTTTTCAGATGTTGAACCATCAATTGAAATATTTTTAGGAAATGGAAAATTAAGAACTTAAGCATTTTTTCTTACCAAAATTAATTATTTTGAATTTACTGCTCCTTTTGACTCGGGATTGATTTTCAATTCAAAATGATAGTGATTCCTATTTTAAACTTTCTTTATAAATATAATGAATCGTTGTCACTATTACGAATGTGCGGGTAGATAAATGATAAAAGTCCACATTTTTGATAGAATCTAATTTTTCAACTGTAGGACATTTCCTACATCCAGAATTACATCTCAATTTATTTTAATCCGTGTCAATGTCTTGTCAACAATTTATAAACGACTAAAAACCAATTGAACAAATTTCTATTCTCAAATAGATGAAAGTTCTGTGACACAGACGCTGCCCAAACACACAGTGATTCTGCAAGAACGTCCAGAATTCAGGTTGTGTAAAGGCAATCGATGTGAATTGTATTGGATTACTGTATAGTCTGAGATAGCCAATTCGTCACTAGTAGAGAATAATAAATTGGAGACAGGGCACAATTAGATTTTGGTGGCAGAAATTTTAGCATCAACGCAGAAATCTCCAGAACCAGTATGTTGAGTTGCGGAATTGGAATTTGGGGTGAAAGGGTTGCCGAAACTGAAATAATTTCCTGAAAAGACCCACCACACGTACACAAAATAATCTCTTGAAAATTTCCTAACCACCCTGGTCCTGGGTTTGAGTGTGTTGTGCTGATATTGTGGATTTTCCAGGAATTAGTGTGAGCTATTAAGTGCTATCGCCCCCAATTCATGCGAAATGTTCCCATCTTCCATTGACTTGAACAAATTATTCCATCGTTGGATGAATAATAAATCACCATCCGGATCCAGAGTGAAATGCAGAAATGGACAAGTTTTCTATACATCCTTCCTGGTTTGTCATTTCCACTTTACTTCTCAATGAAGGAGTTGAGTTAGTAAAATTCAAATTCTACTACTCTGCTTTCACTCTAGCAAAGTAAAGATTTGGTAATTCGTTTGCCTATTCTAGTCACAACGTGTCAAGAGTTGCTAAAAATTTGAAGTGAAAGTAATTCTAGATAGAAAACTGTTGATATGCCACCTAGAGGCCAAATGTTAGAGAGAAAGAGAGCTTTGGTATGTTTAGGTGACCCTTCCATAAATTGTTCTTGGGACTGGGATCATTAACATGCCCTCATTTTCATCTATCCCATTTTTTCCCCTTCAAGATCATGATTTTTATGGGATTGTTCGAAAACGCACAGTGCGATTTTCTTCAGTGCGTTTCAGAGGTTACCTAGACGGACGCTCCGTCCTTACACGAAAATCCCGTTGAATTAATCGTAGTAATGGCTTTTCAAGGTCAAAGGTTAAAAAGGCTCTGGAGAGCGTATTTTAGAACGGAATGGCATCATGTTTGGGCTTGTTGGAAAGGTATTGGAATTTCCGATAAAAAAGAACCCGTTCTAATCGATTTTAAACAGGTTCATAAGTGATAACTAATATTCATCCGAAATTATTATTACTTCGAAGGTATTTTTGGGTAATGTTTTGAGTGATTTGTGAATCGAATTAAATCGGATATGGACCGGTAAACGGTAAATTCAATGGCTAGGTTTTTCAAACTTCTTTCTGTGAGCATATCCATCTTCCCATATAAGTGACATATACGTGCATATGTACGGTCCTGAAATATATAATAAATGAAGGAATTTTTCATCGTTTTCATCCCGGAGGTTGGAATAGACGCTAAGACGGCGATGGCCGCGTGGGGGGTGGGAAAGAAAACAGAGACGACAATAAAATTAAGTTAAATTCAATTCAAATTATGAGAAAGTACACAGAGGTATAGCATCTAAGTCACGAGTTTGAGCACTTTGCAAAGCCTGTAAGTGAATTCTGTAACGATATGACAATGTCACATGATAAATTTTCGTAGTAGATTATGTAGCAGGATAACATTAAAGTCCAGTTAGCGTCGAATAGCCATTGCAAGGAGCTCTGTGAAGCTCTTAGTAACCAGTAAGAATACGATTTTCAATTAACTTTTCCGAATATACCACATAAAAAAATCTTAAATTTGTCATATGACATTGTCATACTGTTACAGAATTTCCCTACTGGGCCACCTTGCTACCCATTTTTGCTCTAGAACTATTTTTACAACGGAGAAATGGCTAGATAGAACGGACGGACCTATGAAAAAAAGAAATCGATTTTTCAGGTATTATGCCTAATGGGCCCAATTCAAACCACATAAACCTAAAAGCACTACGCACATTAACTCGGAAATGGCGATACAAAATTTATTTCATAATTGTTGTTAAGAGGATTTCCACATTTCAGCCATAACTGACTGACCCTCATACGGACTTTTAATGCGGTGTACTAACTATGAATTGTAGAAGTACGGACGTCGGAAAAGTAAATAGAAATGATTTAATTTACTAAAAAGGATGAATGGAGAAAATCAAAGCATTAGAGTGGAGGTAAATCAATAATTTGAGACATGTAATTTTTAACAATTACAATAATTTTCTCATGGTTTAACGGAAACTCACAGAGTGAATAAAATTAAAAGATTGGATCTTTTGCGTTAGTGCTTCAGTCGTTCATGAGCCACGTATTGAAATACTTAGCTAATTATTTTCCTAATCATATATTGCATTTTAAACTCTTTAGATGAAAATTCTTCCTCTTTATTATCTTTATTGGACAGTAATTTCAAATAGAAATCTTTTAATTGTATTGTTGTTGTATGATTGTGTTATCAATGATAAGAATTAATTTGTCCAACTGAGGCGGGCTGATATAATAATATCAATTTCATACACTTTGCTATCACGCTATTATTTTCTTCATTTAGGTTTTTGCTACTTTCGGGGAAATTTGGCTAACAATGGACATAAGTTTGCTGGAGAATTTTTCACTTAACATTTATTTGGGATTCTTTTTAATATTTGTTTCGACAGAAATAATTCCTGTCGAAGAGAATGATTGTTTAATATTGCACGCGCTGAACAATTTATTTGAAAATTCTGATCGTTGTGTGTTGATTTTCCTCGATGAAGATGCGGTGAACTGTCCATTTTATTTTAATACTACGGAAAGTATACGAGTATCCTATGATACAATTATGAACGGAAGTGCAGTTAACTACCAAGAGAAATTTCAATGTATAAAGTTTCTTATTGGGACATCAAACATATCATACTTTATAGAATTTTTTACTAAAGATACCAATGAAACAAGATTTCTTCCTTTCACTAAAATCATCGTATTTAATTCAAGCTCAGCCGAAGAAGTGATCTTACCTCAAAATCAATTAGATTTTGCATACTTTAATGGACTTTACTTTATTTCTGCATTTTTGGATTATCAGAAAAACTTAAATTTAGTTAATTTACTAACCGAAGAAGCAACGATGGGATCAAATTCATCTTTGGAAGATGTTATTGGCGGTCTCCACCCTTTGTTCGAGGGTAGATTCTATCCTCGTGAAATCAATATAAGTCTATTCCATTGTCCACCGTTTGTGATTATCAGCAAAAATAATCAAACCAATGAAACAATATTCGATGGAGTAGAATATAATCTTATAGATTCAATAACAAAAGATTGGCATAAGGGTATAACTATACATTACTATGATGATTATAAGGTGAGGTAATAATACTTTATGGGAAAATTTCCTGTTATTTGAATTGAATCCTTTTTTCTATCAGGTGAGCCTATGGACACAGATATTGAATGATATACGTGATGGTACATCGAATATAGGACTGTGCTCATATTGGCTTAATCTGAAACGCTATCGTGAAGCAGATCTTTCACATAGCTATGACAGCCAATGCCTGACTTTCTTGGTCCCTAGACCTCAAATTGTTGACCCAGGCTCTTACATCTATCTACCCTTTAACATAGGAGTATGGATTGCCTACATAGTCTGCCTAGTAGCAACGTCTTTTATTATTCATTATTTTGTGAAGAGAGAATTCATTAGAGCGACTGAGCTATCTTCTCTTGAAGTTATTTTTCTCGAAGTTATTAACATCGCTACGTCACATGGTGCTACACGTTTTCCGCGTCAAGTACCTCTGAGAATTCTCCTAGTTAGTTGGACTGCAATAAGCTTACTCATAAGTACGGCTTACTGTACAGGATATACATCTCTTCTGGCTACTCCAAGATTTTCCAAACCTATTGATACAATTGCTGACTTCCTCGAACAAGGTGAGCTTGAAATTTCAAACAAATCACATCAAAGTCAAAACGGTCAAAATAGAAAATGTAGTATTATGAAAACAAAGAAATGTGGGTAAAATTTCTGAAATCAGTGAAGACATATTAAAGATACTACTTTGGTAAAATGATTAGCTCAGAAATTACAGTCAACTCATTCCTTTAAAATATTTAATATACTAAAGTGACTAAAATTTAGTGAAATTATGTCATACCATAATGCCCTAGAAACACTTACGACTTAAGCCAAGAGACGACTTAGTGGAAAATGATGGAAATGTAGTTAAACCATTATTTCTGATATAATGACGCTAAACCGTCTCTCGGCTAATCCTCATGTCTGTCAAGGCCCTAAGTGTATATATTCTTTGCCGTTTTCCTCACAAAATTGGTTATGATAAGTCGGCGGGTACCACAACTTATGAATATTTGAAGTTAAATTAACAATTTGAGTTCGAAATTTAGAATACAAATTTTACGACTTTCACATCGTAATCGACAAACTTGTTAGTTCCGGAGGTTCCTTGTACATATGCTGTACCGAAATCTGAAAACGGAAAAAATCTAAACTATAGTCTAATTATTTTTTTCACGACGTTATTAATTTGTAAAATTTAAACATTTTCAGGAATATCTTGGGGTGATAGAAGCCAAGAGCAAACTATCCGTAAAGGCTTGATTGAAATGGGCAATGCTGATCTATTAAAACTGGCAGACAAATATGTACTTGAGAAGTCAGAGTCAGAAGGACTAAGAAGAATTGAGACAGGAAAGTATGCGAAATTTACTAAGGTAAAAAAAATTAGATGTAGTGTAGTAGTATCAAAGAATTTTATCTTGAGTAATTTGTCTATTTCTTAAAGATCTTGTCTAATAATTTTGCAACTGATACGGAGTCTTTCGAGAGTCATGCCCATTATCTACGAAGAATGAAGGAATGCTACAATAGATATTTTTCTGTATTGCTCTTACACAAAAAGTCTCCATATACAGAATTCATAAGTCATGGTACTGATAGGCACCTTGAATCTGGTTTAATTCGTCACTGGTTTTCAGAGATGCATTCGAAGTATGAAAAGACATATATATCTAGACTTTTTGAAGATAATTTAAATTTACTTGGAGATGCAACAAGTCTAAAATTAAATAATTTGCTAGGCGCTTTCTACCTTCTTGCTTTTGGATTGTTTATTGCTTTCATAGTTTTTATCTTTGAAGTCTATGCAACATAAACATTAATTTTAAAAAGGAGATATAGAGGAAACTGGGGCAGTTGTGAACATTTTTGATAGATGGGATTTTGACGTAATTTTCCAAAGATATAATGAATTTTTGAAAAATATTGAATAGCTCATGATTTACCTTTGGGTAAGAAGGCTGATCAGGATGCTGGAAAATAAATCATTTCTTACAAGTTACGAATAATTCAAACTGTTTTTAATTTTGTCATACAGTAATGCACTATTTTGTTAAAAATTAATATACACATTGATTACAAAATTTTAAAACAATGTTAAAATATATATTTTTTAACACTTAAATATTGTGTACTTTATTTATGATATTATGTGTACTGTGTATCCAAATAATTGTAAATTTGAAATTTCAAAAATTGTGAAAGTAATAAATTAATTAACTTAATGTAATTAATTTAGTAAAAAAGTTTAGGCAAATTAACCCAAGTCATTTTACAACCTAAAATTAAGATCTAACATCACTTTCCACAAGTGTACTGTACTGTTGTAAGCTTTCTAATACTATGTCTGTAATAATTCAAAAGCACGATTGAGTGAAATTTTTTTCATGTGGAATTAAATAACCAATTGATCTTAATATTTTTCACTGAAAATTATTTTATGTATTCTATAGTGCAAATATTATTACTGCTTGAATTCTAAGAGAGTAATACAATTTTTCGATTCTGAGTTAAATGCTCACCGTTAAGGTTTTAGTAGATATTTTAGTAGAATTTTGAAAATATGAAGTTTTTGGTTTGGGTCTTTTGACGTCTCGTTGTTTGTTGTTCCGTTCGTATGATCAAGATCGGTTCAGCCGTTGTGAGATCTAGTGGGAAAACCTGGATAATGGTTTTTCAAGAATAAAAAGGCTCTAAAGAGGGAATTTCTGAACCAAATGTTACAACTTGTGAAGCAGACGAAAACATTATAAATTCTTTAACAAGTTTAAACCTATACAGTAGACTCTCGCTCAATCGGCTCTTTCTCAATCGGGCGACAAATTTTGTTGACAATTTTCACGTTTAATTATGAAGCTAATTTGTTCAAATTCACTGTAGTTCTTCCTATTTTATCGTGATTCTTTATAATTGAGCGCTTTTTGTGGAATTTACAAAGGCTTTGACGCTCAGTTCTATCGCTAAACCGGATGACATTTTGCCCCATATTCCCGATTGAGAGAGAGTCTACTGTAATTAATTTTTTTTCGAAATTTATTTGAATTACTCCTAAGCTATTTTGGTGATCTTTTTAATGATTTACAAATCAGTTCAAATTATGTTGTGAACTAGTAAACTTTAAAAAGAATTAGACTTCGTGAAAACACCTTTGCGAATCCTTGAATTATTGAGCATAACATGTTCACGATGAATTAGGCTTCTAATCATTATGATAGATAAATAATGCGAAAGTATTTTTAGAGTATTATCGTAGTCACAAGTTCGAACATTTCGCAAAGCCGGTATATGTTTTGCCACCTCTTTTTAAGATTTAGAGTAATTTCTTTATTGTTAAATTTTAATTTATCGAGAATTAAAGGTCTTTAAATAAAACGTTACGATTTATCCTTAGATATTGGATTTATAAGGATTTACTTTGTGACGCTCATGATATTATAATAATTGTCTTAATCCTTTATCTATATATCTCATAACTCTTTCAAAAATTCATATATAGAGTTTATAGAATTAGAATAGAGAGAAGAAGAACAATTGAATATTTTTGAATGTCATAAGAATTCTGAATATTTATATAAAAATTATCTCACATATTTTATATTTAAAATATTTCAGTTTCTGCCAGAATTTCAGTATGGAACATTCTTGTCGCTGTTGTCGACAAATTAGAAAAATATTTGCAGAATAGAAAAAAATTGGGTCAGATGTTCACAGTTGAATTTCTCATGATACAATTTATTATTTCAATCTCTGGGGCAAATATTGAATTTCTTTCAGTTTGTGGTAGAAAAACTAACGAAGAGGAATGATCAGTAAATTGCAAGTCTTTGATTCTAAAATTTTCCAAGAGTATTTTACATCGAGTCTATTTAACCCATTTCCAAATGTTTGATTTTCACGATTTCCATGTAATTTCTCTCTTTGGAAAAATAAACAAGGAATTTTCATCCTTTGCAATTCGATAGTTTGATTTAATAGCTGGAATGAAATACAAGTCAATTACTGGTATTTGCAGTTCCATCATAAATACACAACGATATTTGTGCAACAAGTTTAGTTTTGAATATTTTATGCAAGGCTCTTTTTATTAAAATTGTTTTTATGGTTTATCGTTTATGCTTGTTCATTTTTGAATTTCTATTTATATTAAAACACCAGATTATTCTATAAATACGTTTAATCTACCAGAATACCCTAAATTCATTTATGTCCAGATTCTAATTCTCGATCAGATGGTGAAAGCTTCAATGACCACAGAACCGCATGTGGAATTGTTTCAACACCTCTACTGTTCGGTGCTTTTGATGGAAATACCGCGACAGACGGATTTGATATGCATGTACCTCTATTTGGGAATATATGTTTATTCAGATTCTATCACGCTGAATAAGGTCTCCAGACAAATTCTCTCCCTGGCCTCTTCAGCCAAACAGACCACCGGGCTTGAGATGAGAACACGCCAAGGTTTCCTGAGGCAATTCAGGCGGTCTCAATCAATCGAGGGGGATTCATGCTACTGGAGCCTATTATACTTCGCACGATCTCACTGGCCGTAAATTACGCATCTACATCATAGAATAATATTGATGCTGGAAGCTGGAAGACAAGAATGGGGCTTGCTGCCGGAAGTGGATGGGGATGCAGAATAAACATGTAACGAATGAATTTACACCACAAGTTGTTGATGCGTTTACCCACCGAATCCACCGCACATCCACTCAACTCACATCCTCCCGTCCAAAATCCATCCTTTAGCTGAACCTCTCCCATCGAATCGATGGAATCTGGTGAAGTTTTCCGATGCGGAAAAAAACTTTGTGCCACTTGACTTGACATAAAGAATTGCTGACACTGAGAACGTTTTTCGTGCATGCTATCGAGAAGAGCAAATAATCGAACACTCTGATAAATTTTTGCGATGTACAACATTGTATTAATTTAAATCCAGCGATCTATGTCGCTATAATATAGCATTTCAAGCGTTTTTCAATAAGTTTCCTGCAAATATTGTTCAAACATTTCTTATATACCTTTCACTAAATGTCATGAATGCTTAAAAAGATGTCCTATTTTTAAGGTGGGACTTTTAAGTAACTGAACATAAACTATGGGGTATGTTTGGTATAATAATAATAATAATGGTGGCACAAAGTTTCAGTTCTCGAACTCACGAAATAGAGCTATCAGTAAATTATTTCTTGCATGTTTTTATGCGAACACCGATTTTTTAACGATTAAATTTACTCACAAATCGGAAAACAATTCTGAACCAGAAAATTGGTTAAAAAGTGTGCATCTTAGAATGTTCTTGATATTAGTAACATGCACAAATAAAAAGAGATAATCGGGGAAATAGATCAATTACGATTACTTGACCAACTCATTACCGATTGGAACTGATCGAACTCATATAACCGCGGATAAGAAATGCCAAGATCTTTCCCAAAAATCAAATTTAATCAAATCAGTTAAGAAATGAGCCCTCTAAAGTGATTGACCCTTGACCTTCAATAATTTAAAAAGGCGAATTTTCCGGTTTTATGTATGTCTGGAGTACCTCTAAAAAGATGTCAGAAATCAGAAATTCATTGAAAAAGCTTGTGCCAAAAAATCGTGGGACTAACAACATCATTCGGTAAGAAAAAATAATAATGCATGATTATTAAAAAATGATTTATTAAAAAATTGATATATAAAATAAGGGTGTCATCAAAACCACTACATTTGAATTTTAGAGGAGTTCCTAAAGAATCCAAATTCATATCTCTTACCGTTTGATCTCTGATGTTTAGTAACGGTACTAATTTTTATGATTGTTATGGTTTGAACCCGTTCAACAAAGTTTAAAAAAAAATCGTGGCATTTTTATATAGGGTAGCGGCATTACTAATGGCCACATTAAGGATATATTTTCTCACAGCTTCTTTTCTTTTTGACAAATTAAGATAAAATTTTAACTGTAGTTCCTTTAAAGTACCTCTTTTCGATATATCCAAGTAATTTAGTAGAAAATTCCCTTAAGCTCCAGAAAAAGTGTGATTTTTCCAACAATGTAAAATTCATAATCTGTGGCCACTTTTACGAACTTATGGCCGCTCATGGAATGACTTATGCCCATAGTGTAAAATAATGCAAAATAAACTTAAGAAACAAAATATTTTTAGTGCAAAAGAAAAGAAAAAAATTTTAGGTAGTTTCAAAGGTTTTTATTATTCTTTTGTTAAGTTTTTATAGTTTTTATTCATGATTGTAGCATTGCATTATTAATTGCTTTTCTTTTTTCTCTTCACTGAGGCCAGCAACCTGTTTTTCATGATGAAAAATTCACATTTAGATGATAACCACATACAAAAATCCACAATTTCATTAGATTTTTGCCAGAAAACACTGAACTATTGAATGAAAACAATATAATTGATAACTCTCCAAATCAAAATAGTTACACATATGATGTGAGAGTAACACACGTCAAATACCGTGGCCATAAGTCCGTAATCCTATCAATTTGGGCATAACTCATGGCCGCATTTAAATTTCATATTTATTGTTAAAAATTTTATTAAAATTTAATAGTAAAAGGACATACAGTTATTAAGGAAAGAAGTTTTGAAAAATAGTATTAAATATTTTCGATTGAAGATACAAAATTTAGTTGTTAAAAATTTTGAGATCGCTAGTAAATTTCTTAACAATTTGACGTATTTTTAATCGCCATCCGCATCAGTGAAATATTTCCCATAAATTGATTTAGTATTGAACCGAAATATTAAAGTAAATCAATTCAAGATTTTCGTTTAATGATAGCACATCAAATATACCTAATTTTGTGGTTCCTCGAAATTAATTTGTGAGGAAAAAATGAAGATATCTGAGAGGTGGCCACAAGTATAGACTGTCCATAAGTAATGCCGCCACCCTATTACTGTGTTTTCAAATACTTAAAAAAATATATTAAACGGATTTAAAATTAACAGAGCGCTTTATTATAAAATATAGAAAAATTTTTATTTAAAAAGTTACCCCTTTGTCCGTACATTCAAGGAGTTCACTTTATAAGTAAAGAATGAATGTTCACAGAATATTGACATGCTAACGAAATATTTTTGCTCTATCAAATTTCTTTCTAACAATAAGAAAATGAAATTCTTGTTCCTGTTGAACGTTTTGCAATATTCCGTGCTTTCTAACATAACATAGCATAAGTATATAAACGGGCTTTGTTGCAGGAGTTCCAAAAATTCGATTCTTGTCACATCGTTGCAGTAAAAGTATCTATTAACATTTCTTTAATAAAATTTTGCTTTTTCCGCTCTTCAGAAAGTTAACTGGAAAATTTTATTGTCTCAGCATGGTTTTTGGGAGCAAAGAGAATAATAAAATGGTTCACGTAGAAAATTTACACAATAAAAAATCGTAAATGCATTCTGAATTTGAGTTTGAGTATTAAATGGAGTAAATGTGAGGAAATAGGCATTATAATTCACGCTTCCACAAATACTGTCCAAAAAGAAGGGCTCATGAATTTTTATTGTGGGTGAAATGTTTTCCCACCCAAAAAATGCCATGTGCTGAAAATTCTAATAACCACTGGGGTAATTTGCAAGAAATTTACCAATGAACTTTTTCTTTCCTTCAATTTAGCCATCAGTTAGGGGGGAAAAAAGTAACTTTTTCCCCGGACGACATGGAGAAAGTTTTTCAATTTATTGGCAAAGGCATCCAAGACGTCTGCAAGGAAGTACTTCCTGGTGAAATTTGTTCGATAGGAGGGATGTGCAGGGTAAGTTTTGCAACAATGTTTCACAAGACAGTTTTTCATGCACTTATTTTGGAAGGTGAATGTGGATTAATAAATTTTCAGGGGTTGTAAGTGGAAACAGACTGTATAATTTAATTTTGACTTTAGTCACTTTCAGCAAAATGATATGTTACAGCAAGGATGGTTAAATAATTTGTTTTCTGTCATTCTTGGATGAATTTTAATAATTCATGGTTTATTATTCTTTATAATATATATAAATTCGAAAATAAGATGCAACTTTTACGTAGTTGTATTTAGCTTTAGTAGTCACACACTTCCTGAAAAAAATTAGTCAGATTAATTAAAGGGCTATATGGGAAAAACTTGAAATGTTCGAAGCTGGAGTGTGTGCAAAACCTGAAAGCCTCTTCTAAATATTTAATTTTAAGGACATACTGATTATTTTGTTTATTTCATTGTTAAAAATTTAACTTTTCTTTATCAAACCATATAAAGCACATCATAAAATATTCCAGAAACAAACGTTAAATTTTTTTAGTATAAAATGCAGCATCAAGTTTTACATTGTTTCATCCATAGAAGCACAATAGAAAGATAAGATGTAATAAATTTTCTGCTTAGTGCATAGCATAATGTTGACGATGGTGCAGAAACTTTTACAATCTCTAAATGAAATGGGGCGCTATAGAGGAAAAGATAAAACCATATGGCTTTCCTCTCGGAAAAGCATCAAACAGTGCCATCGTCTTTGTGAGAAAAACCATCACACATTGTTCTTTCAAGAGGGTGGTCCTCTATTTTTTTTCCAGGGACACTCACTTGTCACTGAATCCCGGGGTCGAAACACTTAAAAATCCTCACCAAGAGAGGGTTTTTTTTTTGTTGTTGGGAGATCGTGGGGTGGTTTGGGGATAAATGCACAAAGTTTAATGCTCAAATGCATCGTAAAACTCCACGGGAACCACAATTTCGTCCAAGAACCTCAAAGTAACACAAGAAAAAAAATGTGAGATGAGAACTTTCACCCTCCATCCTCAAGGGAGCTATAAATGTTTATAAACGAGAGACTTCCATCATATACGAGAAATATTGCTGTTATGCATTTTGTACAATATAAATGTGATTTATGAAATTTGCACTGGGGAAAACGCGGAAATTGAGTAAAATTTAATATTTCCGGATTACACAAATATTAGATTTCACTCATATCATCTCCATATTCTGTCTAGCATAAATTATTACATGCTGAAATACACACCTTTTCAGGGGTGCAAAAGTTGAGGAAGTTTTTAAAATTTATATGCAAAATTTTTTATTATAAATCACAAAGATCTTTGACAAAGAAATCATGAGACATTTTAGTGGAAATTTTGTTAGGATTCCCTTGTAGCAGAAATGGAAAATTTGTCTTGAATGTCTGGGAATTGTCAGAGAAGTGATACTTTGTATGAAAGTCCTTGTAGACAAAATATCATCAGTTTCGAGCCACAATCTTCAAAGGAAAATCTGTCTCAAAGGATTTTGTAACATCAAGTTTATTCACCACTTTAAAATATTTCTTGCAATAACCACTGTGGCTGCCACAACTTTGATGGACCAGAGTGTGAATGGCACGTGAGGAAAAATGTTAGAAATTTACCACTAGCATAAATCGTTTCAACCTGAAGTATAGAAAGATTAAATTGCTTTAATCAAGGCCTCAGTAGAATAAATTGAAATGTCGTGCAGTTTTCAATAAAGTTAGCGATGAAAGGAGTCCCGGAGATGGATGAAAAAGGAAATTACTCTCAGCACATCGTGAGATCAACAATTGCACTATCATCAAATCAAGCAGTGGCATGATGAAGTGATGTAATAATTTGGTGCCTGGCTATATGAATGAATTGGACATCCTTCATGGAAGAGCATGATGAATCTGTATGAAGATGGAATGAGCTGACACTCCAATTAGCTCATGTCAGACTCACCGTTTATCAAACACCCAGCATCTAAGGTGCAAATGGTATTGGAATTGATGCTGATGTGCTTTACAGTCTCCTCACTCTCCCTTTTCACCACAAAGATTCATCCTATTAGCACATCTTTTAAAGCAGTTAGGGGGAGGAAGATGGAAGATTTAGGCACCAAAATACGTTTCTTTTTATTTATTTATTAGTTAACATGTCAAATGTTGACTTTATCACGCTGATAACTTTTTTTTGGCTGAAGCATCTCTGTAAAAGACCACTTTAGTATAGATGAGTAAATGGGTGCAATCGTAAAATTATAAGGAACTCACATTGAATAGTTTTATGATTCCATCATCGACATAATGTGTCATTCATCATGAATGCTGCTGAATTTCTTCCAAAAAAAAAAAAAAGAAGAAAAGACTTTAAAGATAATCCTGATCTTTTTTGGAGGAGAGAGGGAAAGACTTGCTTTTCTTGTTGCTCAGAATTGTCAGCTAAAAGATAAAAGATTTAATTTATCATGGGAAAATCATGGTTAGAAGAGTGTTGAACAATTTTATTCCCATTGAGAGAGTTGAACTAAAATCTTCATGTTACTAAAATATTTGAGTGTCCTGTCCACTAAAATCACTGAAATTATTAATTTCTTCGTGATTGTCAAAAAATCATAAAAATGAGATTTTTTTTAATATTGATTTTTATAGTAACAAACCGATTGTAGTAGTTTTCTAGAAGAATCATAAAATTAATGGTATATCACTGAAAGAATGCCTGTAGAAAATATATGTATAATTGATATCTTTTATAACTTGATAATTTTTTTTTGTAAATTTCGAAGCTCATATAACCCATTTAGAAAGCTTAGCCAGTTGCTGTTTTTCTTAAAAAAGTTTGAAATAATATCTATATAACACTAACTTAAAAAAAGGGAAGAAGAATTAAAGAAATTAAGAACATATTTCTTTTTTTTTTGTAAATACAATTTTATGAAATTATTTATTCCTGGAAAGTCAAGTGAAAGAGATTAAAAGATATTTTAATTTTCAAATGAGTTCTTGACTTTTAAAAGACCTTTCTCCTTTTTTTTTTAAATTATCAAAATCTGGAAAAGAAAAAGAAATACAAATATATTATAGAATCTTGTTCAATTGGAGTAGTACTTTTTAAGACAACTGTTTTTTTCGTTTTTCAAATTAGAGTAATTTAAACCCTTTACGCTTCTCAAAGTCTCTAATAGGGTAAGTGTGCCAAATTTCGGCATAGTTGCATGCAAGCGTCAAAGTCTCAAGTTTGAAATGTAATATTTTAAATACAAATTGATTTTCTTTATTCTTTCTTCTGAAAGAGTGTTGCTTGGAACCTTATAAAGAGTTTACCCTTACCGTCTTTATTTACTCTAAAATCATTCTTAATACATTTTAAAATGAATAAAAATATAGACATAGCATTGGTGCCTTATTTCGGCCACCTTTATTCTCATAGTTCCTTGCCCTTCGGGAATTATTCCAATATCTTTTTCACGTCATCCTGTTTGTCGAAGGTACATTTTTTGTTATTCTTTTGCATTGTATAATCAGTAGAGTACGTAAAATCTAAAAGTTCATGGAAATTCGAGGAACAAAAAAGGTGGCCGAAATTGCAAGCTGACCGGAATTTGGCACACTTACCCTATATGTCAATTTTTTCCTTCACGAAAACTGCCCTTTTCTTGTGAAATGGTCCTGTAATGCGGAAATTTCAAGCATCCTACCATTCAGTTGAAAGTTGAAATCGTTTCATAAATACAGAAGAAAGAAATTTAAGAATTATTGCAATACATAAAAAAGTGAAAAGGATTAAACGGACATGATAAAAGAATTCAAGAATTATCTTTTCTATTTATTAACTAATTTCACTATTATTATTTTTTGTTTTTATTTATTTTTTAATTATTCTTAAAGCCCTATTTGAAAGTTGTGCCTGAAACTGTTTTACTCTCCTGTATACAGACCTTAAATTTAATTATTTTAAAATGATGGTAACATAAATCGTTGTGGGTTTCTTGTTAAAGTAGCTTGCAAGATCCTTTCTGTCCATTTTCTCTCAAATTAATCTCAAGTTGGCACAATAAAAGATTAAGGCTCATAGGTACTGGAAATGAACAGCTTGTACTATAGGTTGATTATTTTCCATCACCAATATCTCTATTTTTTTTCGAAATCTTGAACATTGCAGCATCCTCCCGGGAAGTGATAAAATCTTTAAAAATAATTTTGTGAATCTAATATTAATTAGATTATGGAACAAATAAATTGTTTTTCTGATCTTCATCCCAGAACTAGTGCCAAAATGGGTTAAAAATAGAGCTCTCGGTCAATGATGCAAGTGTTTTATGTTCAAATCACCCTTATGCCCTAGACATATACTTACGACTTAAGCCGAGAGACGAATTAGTGGGAAGTGATGGAAATGTAGTTTGACCATTATTTCTAATATAATTACGCTAAGCCGTCTCAAGGCTAATCCTCATGTCTGTCAAGGCCCTTAGGTTACCAAAATATGCAGTGAGCCTTATATGTAATTCCTCTAGAAATAAAATTTGAAGCATTTGATAAATGATCTCTTTGATGAATATTCTAATTTTCATCACTGGTGTAGCTTTCTTCTAATCTTATTGTATGTGTGTTTACACAATTTATTATTTTTTACTCACTCAATCATTTTTATAATATAGATTATCATATTTATGTAATGGTTTTTATCGTCAGTTTCCGCTCAAATGCTTTCATATTCCGCGATTACAGTTACTTCTGATTATAAAATCACAAGCGCTCATAATGAGAAATTATGCAGGACTCCAAAAGGAAATTAGAGAAATTAGTAGCGCAATTTGGGAAGAATTCACGCTGAAATTAGTACAGCGTTAAAATTAATTGCAACTAGAGTTTCAGATGAGTAATTGAGTAGAATTAGTGCAGTACGTTCTTTGGATGAAATTGACATGTGTTGCTTCTTTTTCCTCACTTTTCCTCCACAGTCAATTAGCCAAAAACACCATTTAAGTCAAATTACAGACACGAAATCCAATATTTGGTGAAAATTTATTCCCGAGCAAGAAGTATAATTGCATTTGCCAGCAAGTCCATCTCAATTGTCAGAGAAATTTCATTTTACTTCCTCCGCAGTTTCACGTGCAAAAGACGACTACCTGTACCCCAAATGAAGTTATTTTAATACAATTTCTTTTGCTTCGTTTTTTCCAGCACAGCCAAGTCTTTATTTTTTTTGTATCGTGGCCACTTTTTCACCTAGAATTTTTGCAGATACGCTGTGCTATTGCTTTCTTTTGGTATTTCAATAATGGTTTGAGGTATAAGTGGTAGGGGTGTAAGAACAACAAAAAAGCAATACATTAATGATATATCCTTAGAGCAAAGAGAGCATTGTTTACCGAAAAACATAAATAAATAAATGCGGTATAATACCTTTGTGTATATATCGGTGGTATGTGAAAAGAAACCTGTTGTGATACACACATTATGGACCAAATCAAACAAGGTATATTTTTTCTTGTTTCTTGCGTGTCCTTCCATTTCTTCATCTTCGTCGCCTCTTTTCTTTCCCGCCACACAGAAGATGAAGAAGCTGCCAGCTCCTGCAGAGGCACATAATATGAAATTTATTCACATTATGTACTGAGACAGAAATGATGTATAAATAAGAGTATTTGTCAATTGGAAAGTTTCATATCAGTTGAAGATATGCTGCCGGAACTTAATAAAGAACTTCTACTAGGAATAATATCTGAAGATAATTTTATTGATATTAAGTTCGGATAACAATTTTCATTATTAGATTATATAGGTCAAATACTGGTAGGGGAAAGTGTCCATGCTTTGCACGGTCCCAAGCTTTACAATGACTAAATTTTTCCTATGTTTTTGAATAAATGCGGTTCTACGATATATTTTAAACACAAGATACTTTCCCCTAGTTTTTAAAATATGGATGAGATGAGTAATATTTATGGAAAAACATACGAAAAATTTAGTCATTCTAAAGCTTGGGACCGTGGGCACTTTCCCTTAGGTTATGTTCAGGGGATCATCATCAATTTCCAATCGCTTATCCCTATTGGGGTCGCGAGCTTTTAGGACATCTAGGTTAGCAACCCACGACTCCCGCTCCTGTGCCACTTCAGGAAGGTGTTCATCAGTTAGAAAACCATCTTTACCCATTCAATAGATGCTCCATACATGGCGCTCATTGCATGAAAAATACTTGTTAATAAAACTATTGGTATCAATATTGTTTGCATGAATTTTAGCCTTATGTGTAAATATTCTATTTTGATACTTGTTCCTTGCATTTTCATTAGGAAAGTTAGCGTTATAATAATAGTAGGGTAAGGTGATTAGCTTCTGAACGCGTTATCCTAATATAATGCATTGCTTTCTTTTTCCAAAAAGGAACGAAAAATTCTATTGTATTAATTATTAGGTACAGGTTAACATGCTTGACTACAAGAAATGACGATCAGAATTTTTCTGATGAATTCGAAAATATGCAATATTCGAATAATGCTACGTTCAAAAGCTGAGTTCCATTAAGCTTTAATATTCAACTTTAATGCCTTTAGAAGTAACTGATTAAAAACTTTCATTTTTCTAAACTCAATGTCAATGTACATTTCTTATTATATGTCCACTTATCAAAATTAATACATCTATCCGTTTCTGACATTTTTCAAAGAAGAAAAGTTCAATTAAACTTGTCAAACATTGGACAGGTATACTAAATCTTTTTCCATGTTTTCCTAATCATACTTTTCATGAAACTTTCCACCCCTGGGAAACACTTTATGTTGTAGATATAGGACAGTGATTCGCTCGTGTGCCAAGTTGGTCACCCAGACAAACATCCATCTCGGATGACAAACAGAATTGGAATGATGTTTACGGGGTTGCTTTTTGGGGAACTAGACGAGAGTGAATCTTTTCACTTTGAGGGGGTGAACAATATACACACAAATAGGACAAGATGGGGATGGAAATGGTATATAGGGAAAAATTTGGAGAGAAAAATTGTGAGTACGAGTGACTTGAAACTGTGCAAGATGGAAACTACTCAGACCCAAGACCTCAATTTATCCTCCCGTGGGAGTATTTTTGTTTTTCATCTGTTCTGGTACTTTTTTCTTTATCGCTCTCCTTCAGAATGGACTCAATATTAGGTGACAGTTTTTTTTCCTGTGCAGAGAGACCAACCACATGGATGAAAGGAGAAGATAAATATTTGCTGTTGACTCAACTTTGATTAGATTGTTCCTGGCCTAAATATTTTACACTGCTGAGTGTAGATATTGTGAAAAATTTATTTTTAGTTAAAAACACATTCCTTCAACATTTTTTGAGATCATCAATGATGTTCTTTCAAGGAAACTTTACCTCACGTTTATTCCAAATTTCTGGTTCTTTTCCAAACATTTCTGCATTATTGAAAAAGACCAAAGTTACGTTCAACGGTAATCTTTTTAAAGTTACATCAGAGAAAATTAGCAAAATGTGACGATATCAGTGTTAGGGTGCTCCTGTAAAAGACATAGAGCTTGGGGAAATGAACGGATGAAAAATTGTGAGAAAAACCTCATGCAATTTTTATTGGCACGTTCAACTGTTACAGAGTTGCATACTAAAAATTCTGTAGTTGTGCAATGGCAAAGTTTCACTCAGTCTTCGTGAAATGGAGAGAATATTTCATATGCACTACTTTTCTCACACATTCACCATCCCCTAGCAAATCTTTTTGTCCACTTTCTTTCTTTCTGTCTTTCAGAAAAAAAAGAGATTCATAGCATTTAAAGGGGTTGACAAATTCATAGAATTAAGGTTTTTTCCTGAGTTTCTTTTCAGAGTTAAATAAGATCATTAAAAAGGGATGGCAAAGCGTCTCAGCTTTGCAAAGTGCTCGAACTCACAACTTAAATTCAATACTCCCCTCGCACAAATTTGCTAGTAGGGTAAAGTGGTACAAGTTGGACAATAATGGTACAAGTTGGACATGGCTTTTTTTCTTAATAAATTTAGTACTTCATTTTTATTTTTATATTTTTAATGCTTTAGTTTTATAATTTGGTTCCGTGTGCTTAAAAACAAATTTTGTACTGTATTTATCAAGAAAAAAGCCATGTCCAACTTGTACCGGAGAATTGTACAAGTTGTAAAATTATGTCCAACTTATATCACTTTACCCTATATTTTGTATGTAAAAATGTACGACTTTTTTTCGGAACAGAGAGAGTAAAAAGTAATCGTAAATCCTTTTAAATCTAACAGAAAACGCCAAGATGGTTCATAATTTCTTCATTTTTCCTTTTGACAAGAATATTACACTATTTTTTGTCTATTTACAATTTATGATTTTCGTTTTTTATTTACGTACTAACTAATTATCATTTTTACTGACCATGTTTATCAAAATACTGCCTGGTATTAGAATAAATTAGAGTTCAATTGAATGTTAGATTTTGTTTTAACATTGCTTTTACTAAATTCGGTTTTACTAAGTAAGCTAACAATAGATCGACTTGTCAGAATATAAGTCGAATAAGTCGATTTCTTGCAAAAAATCGTTTTTTTCGGGTACTATTTCGCACCCTATACCTTCCTTGTGAATATTATACAGGAAAGTTATTTATTCCCAAAGTTATAAAAGCTTAAAAAAATCCTATACTCAACATGTAAAACGTCAGCCTGAAATCGCTCTCCTGTAGAGTTGGCCATTCGCGGACTTATTCGTCTTATATTCTGAGCCGTCGAAATGCAGTTTTTCTTTGAGAAGATAAAATTTCCGAAAATTATTCTGAAATTTCTTTCTAAATACTCAATTTGTGTTCGAAATTATGTTCAGAGCAATTTAGTATATTTCTATTGGGAATTTACAAATATTTTTTTTTGTAAAAACCGTACTTGAGATCCATTGTACATAAAGTATTAAAATTAATAGGAGAAAGTACTCTCCCTTCGAACGTTCATGCCTTCGAAAAATGTGAATTTCTTTTACTTTTTCTAAAAGACTTGAACATAATTATCACATTATTATCAATAATTGACAATAGGCTAAATAATATTTAATAGAAATGTGTAAGTCTCTTAGGAAAATTAAAAGAAAATTCACATTATTCGAAGGCATGAACGTTCGAAGGGAGAGTACTTTCCCTTACAATTTTGCATTATCTGATTAAAATCATCAATAAATTTTATTTAAAAATCACAAGTGAAAGTAAGAATTCTATTATCATGGAAAGTTGTCTATCAGACTACTTAAACTTGGTACAAGTTCAAATAGATATTTCTGCTGCCAATTTACTGCAGTAAAACTATTTCCCTAATTCAAAATTTACATAAATTTGCTCAATTTAAAATATTTATTGTAAAATATCGCAATTAAAAATCTCTTTGTGCTTGATTTACCTTTCAGTCAACTTCTAATACTTGTCGAGGGAAATGATCGTATCGAAAAAAAATATTAAAGTTATTTGAGATATAATTATACTTGCCCTAATCGATTAGATTAAACAATCTCCTGTATTCCCGAAGTTTGACTTTGAAAAGAAAAAAAAAACTGTGAAAAGAAGGACGTGAACGCCATTAGCATGTATTAGCGGAATATTCGCCACGGAATTCCAGATAGGGTAAGTGTGCCAAATTCCGGCCAGCTTCCAATTTCGGCCACCTTTTTTGTTTCTCGAATTTCCATGAACTTTTAGATTTTACGTACTCTAGAGATTATACAATGCAAAAGAATAACAAAAGAATGTAGCTTCGACAAACGATATGTCGTGGAAAAGATATTGGAAGAATTCCCGAAAGGCAAGGAACTATGAGACTAAATGTGGCCGAAATAGGGCACCAAAGAATGATATTAAGATATTATTAATATTAAGAATGATTTTAGAGTAAATAAAGACGGTAAACTCTTTACAAGGTTCCAAGCAACACTCTTTCAGAAGAAAGAATAAAAAAAAATCAATTTGTATTTAAAATATAACATTTCAAACTTGAGACTTTGACGCTTGCATGCAACTATGTCGAAATTGACACACTTACCCTAATGTCTTTAATATAGACCGAAATGAAAGTTCGATTCATAATTATGAAATGAGACTAGTAAATCTGGTAAATTTGGATTGGCGAGAATAATATTCTGCATAATTTTGAATCCTTTTAACAAATTTGAGAATAGCTGGGAGTTTTTTTTTTGTAAATTTTTAGGAATCGTAAAACAATGTAATTTATTGGTTATAAGGCACAAACATTTGTTGTCGGTCAAAAAATCCCATTTCGGTTAATAATGCCTTTCATTTTGGACAATAAAATGCAAAATTGATCCAAAAGAATGACACCAAATCATATCGGAGATGTCATGATGATTTTTTTATTTGTGCTAACGAAAGCTGGATTCGCATGATGAAAAGTTGCATGAGAAATTTTACTTTGTATTTCTCAATTTAATTCCCAACTTTTCCCAATTTCAAATCAAATGCGCGCACGACAAAAATCAGCTGTCAAATCAATTGTGCGGTGCACGTGAAGCAAATTGTTTCTTTTCGTGAGTAAAAATTCACGGAGGAGAAAAAATTACAGAATATTTGGGCAGAGAGTATTCCAAGGATTCCAAGCATTGCCTTCGTGTGGGATATCTTGGTGGAATGTGTGTGCATTGTGCAGAAAGACTCAGGTTTGAGATGTGTCATGTGGAGCACAATGTTATCCCGAAAGATCACCCAGCAACACGGAGGAATCAGGGCAGGACCATCAGCAAAACATGGAAGAATAATTCCAATAATAGAAGTGCTGTTTTTCCACGAGAACTCAAAAATTGAAGTGTCCGGAATTGATTTTGAAGGAAGCTTGTGTGGTGCCAGCATCGCATCCGGAGAGAAGTTGCACCTGAGCCGTAGAACCTTAGGGAGGATCTCTCACCAGTTGTAACAAGTAAGAAATTACGATTACTGTTTGTTACCCACCCGGCAAATTCTGCAGAATTCTGCAGAAATTCGTCAGATTTGAATTACTAACTGCCGAAAAATCAGCAGAATTTCTGCAGAATTTTGTTCTAAGGTGGATCCGATCGTTGTATGAAATTTCTGCAGAATTTTCTGCAGAAATTCTATAGAAAATTTTAAAATTATCGGCAGAATTTCTTTAGAGTATTTAGATGATTTCTACATTTCTTCTACCCTTTCTAATGTTTCTAAACATTATTTTAACTACATAAAAATATGTATTTCAATTTATTTAAAATTCAATTTTTATTCAACAATTTTACGTGAATACTCTCTTTTTTACAATATTATTATGATGTTATAATACAATATTATTAAATCAGCCATAATAGAAAATACGAAGGGGAAGGAAATGGTTAGAAAACACGAAAGAAATTCGCGATGCTCACGAAGTCGCACGACTATCCCGAAGCCACACGAAGTATCCGATTGAATGACAAGAAACGTTAAAATTTCAAAAGTGCAGAATTGCAGATCGAAGTTTTGCTGGGTAACTGTGAAAATTTGACAGCTGATTTTTGTCGCGCGCGCATTTCATTTGAAATTGGGAACAGTTGGGAATTAAATTGAGAAATTAAATCCTTTATGAAAAATTTCCATGCAAAAGTGCGTAAGGGCCTTGACAGACCTAAGGATTAGCCGAGAGACGGCTTAGCGTAATTATATTAGAAATAATGGTTAAACTACATTTCCATTGTTTTCCACTAAGTCGTCTCTCGGCTTAAGTCGTAAGTGTGTCTAGGGCGTAAGCCTCAGCCAATCAGATTGCTCTATTTTGGTTTATGTATTTTTCTTATGCACTTTTTCATCATGTGAATGAGGCAGAAAGTTCATTATTTTCTTGCAGTGATAATTCAATATTTAAAATTTAAGAATTGATATTTCGTCGGTTGCCTCAGCAACTGTGCTAACTGCATCTGCTTTGTGTCTGTATTCATTGCAAACGCCGCGCAGCGATGCGTTGCTTACAACGAATGCTGACACAAAGCAAATGCAGTTAGCACAGTTGCTGAGGCAACCGACAATTTACTGACCATATACTAACCAAAGCATTAGAATTGAATTGTGTGGTAAATTGATTAGTGATTGTCCCTTTTCATGGTATGCTTTTTTTAATACAAGAGAAAATTCAACATAGTGGAAAGGATGCAAGAGAACGTGATTCTTACCACTTCTTCTTCATTTTCACCCATTTCATAGATATGCCGGTAGTGTGAGTGTTAAAATATTGAAACCTTAGGCACTATCTTGTGCAACGAAGGGTATTTAATAGGAAGTTACAGTGGGAGTCGTGCAAGAAAATCATGATCTCAATGGGACTCAAATTTCAATTCACTTGGAATTGTTGTGTATTGAGGGATTTTCTCCAAGAAAAAAAATTGAATTGTATAGAAATTGTTGAGGCATAGAGAAACAGTGACATAATCTGGAAGATGCTACACTTTGGTGAACAGGACACCAAATAAAATCTCCTTAGGAGAAAGAAGTGAAAGTAATTCAACTTGTGGGAAAACTCTTATAAACACTTTATGGACTCTGTAACTGGTAAATATGAAACTTTGGAATGAAATTGCTCCATGCTCACGTTTGTTATACGGATTCGGTATAGTTGGGATGTTTTTCTCCTTTTAGCCTCTCTGATATCCAACAGTGAACCGTACACAGAGGGGTTACTTGGTGAGTGGAATTTTGCTCCGAGACAATGTGTGTGTATATAGTACTTACACGCAGAGAAAATTCTCACCTAAATTTGTGGTGCACCAATTTTGGACACTCTGAAGCAACCTGTCGGAAATATGTACAGAAAATTAGGGATTAAATTTACACCCGTTTAAGAATTTAGAACAGTATGAGGAAGAAAATGGGCGTGGTTTATAATAATACTAGGCGTAGGAGTGGCTTACATTTGGGACTGATATAGCTAAATCTTGTTTTTCAGGACATGTTAGCTACAACAGGCTAATTTTAAAACGAACCTAATCCTTAACTTTGAGATTTCATTTTCTCACTGTTTCTAATGGGCAAAAGAAAAAGACAATAAGGGAGTATTCTAGAGGGTAAGCCTGGTACTTTTTTATGGACTTCTTCTGGTACGGAGAGAAAATCTGAAAGTTTAGAGTTATATTCGGCTCACAATTAGCCTTAGTTAATTTAATTTATGTCTAGTTTGTCAAAACTGAGCATTTTTTTATTATCTTTATAGCACTCCAAACTATTTGTTAGACTGACTAGGACTACCATGTTTTATGTAAAGAGCGAAGTCAAGGTGAATGAAGAGCTTCTGTGTGAATTCCATGTAAAGAACCGACTAAGGCAGATGAATAGCCTTTAGTGGATCCTTTTAGAATTAGAAATGATAATTGAGACAATAATCCATTAGCCTCCTAATCTAAACAGTATTACGGCTTAAGCCTAGAGACGTCTTACTGGGAAACTGATAAGAAAGTCGAATCATTATTTTATTTTAATTTATAATAACGTTAAGCCGTCTCTCGGCTTAAGCCATAGGTGTGTCCAGCACGTATGGGTCCAGAAACTGGAAAATGATGATCGTGTTGCTTTTGTACTAAACTATGATTCTAACAGAAGTCGTATTCGTTTGAAGTATGGGTTCAGACGTAGTAAGATTCTATAGCAGATTTTTACCCAGTGTGTAAGGGAGCTCTATTCACGGAAGCTATACATATAACTATGAGATGTATGAGCGCTACGGAGAGGTAAACATTACTGTTAAGCAAACAGGCCTCAATAGATAAAAGTAGGCACTGATAGCCTGGTTGTCCGAGTCTCAAAAATTAAGATGATCTAGTCTGGAAAGTTTTTTTGGGCAGACTATGCTTTAAGCAGATTTTCTAGTCTAACCTTATTTTCGAAGGATCGATGCAGAATTAAACAACTTACTTACTTACTTATCCGCCGCTACAACCAATTACTGGTCTTGGCCTGACTCAGGACCCGTCGCCACTCGAGCCTGTTACGCGCCACTGTTCTCCAATTCCGCACCCCTAATGATCTGGCGTCCTGATACACGCCGTCGGTCGATCTGAGGCTGGGTCGGCCTCGTTTCCTCGTAGCATAGAGTCTGCCCCTAAAGACTTTCCAGGCTGAGTCGTCCTCATCCTTGCACATCAGATGACCAGCACACCGGAGCCTATTGAGGCGTATTTGCTTGACGACAGTTACCTCTTGGTAGCGACCATACACCTCATGGTTGTATACACTCCGGAATCGTCCCTCCTCACATATGGGGCCAAAAATCCGTCGTAGGATCCTCCTCTCAAACGCGGCTAAGAGTTCGCAATTCTGTTTGCTAAGGACCCACGTCTCAGACGATTACGTGAGGACTGGCAGGATCATAGTCCTATACAGCAGTAGCTTAGTCTTTATGATTAAGTTTCTGGACCGGAAAACTCTTGATAGACTGAAATAGGCTTTGTTAGCTTTCAGCAGCCATGCGTGGACTTCTGTTGAGATGTTGTTGTCGGCTGTGGTTGACCCAAGGTACACGAATGAGTTGACAACTTCAAAGTTGTAGTCCCCCATCTTGAGCCCTGTTTGACCGATGCTCTCCGTAGATGTTGCGGGAGTTGCCATGCTTAGTTCACAAAAACGCGTGCACGTATGGAGTCTTATCGAGAGCTCAGAAAACAGGAGAAGAAACTGCACTCACGCAAGAAAAAAGCTTGGGAAGGAAATTGGGCAGTGTAGTTGAGTACAGAGCGCAGCCGCACCAAGCGCGGAAGTTTTACCAGCAAGTCCGGGGTATGAAGCCATATACGCCACGAACTTCATACTGTAAGGACAAGCCGGGGAATCTGGTTTCCGATCAGAATGGCATCCTGGAGCGATGGGTCGAGTACTTTGATGAACTTCTCAGCGGACAGCTCAACGATGAGTTGGAGGTCCTAACAACTCAAGGTGTTGATACCATACTAGAGCCACCTTAAACACAACAGAGCGCCAGAAGTAGACGGAATTGCAGCAGAGCTGTACCAACATGGAGGCGCCCAACTACACCAAGTTGTTCATCAACTAGTGCTCCGTGTATGGGACGAAGAGGTAATGCCAGACGAATGGAAAATTGGCATTATCTGTCCTATACATAAGAAAGGAGATATCACAAACTGTAGCCATTATAGGGGTATTACGTTGTTGAGTACCTCCTTTAAGATATTCTCCTCTATTCTGCTTGGTCGAATAGCCCCATTCGCTGAGACCATTATTGGACTATACCAATGTGGTTTCACTCCAGGTAAATCAACAACAGACCAGATCTTTTCCCTTCGGCTGTCTATGGAGAAGATGAGACAGCATGAACAAGCACTTCACCATCTCTTCATCGATTTCAAAGCAGCCTACGATAGCATAGGTAGGGTAAAACTGTACGAAGCCATGGGAATTAAACAACAGTGGCGCGTAATATATTATTTGAGGAGATATATGACTCCAAAGAGATCAAAATCATCAATTGGTTGTAGCTGTGCTTAAGTACCAAAATAAATGTTGTTTTTAGACTTTAAGCTAAATTTTTTGCTTCTTTTATTAAAATTTGTTGAAGATTTATGAATTAGTTCAGTTTAAAATATCTGATAATGTTTGATTTTCTCAAAAGGATACGAACTGTAATATTTACATTTTATAGATTTTATAGAACTTGAGATTTACTACTTAACACCGGGTATCTTAAAAATTAATGACAAGGGAAAATTTATAACTGGGGTTCGCATCGTTGAGGTTAGTATTTGATCCATCCCTTTATCATCGGGTTGGTAATAAACCCGTTGTGTGTTTATCTCTAGACTACAAATTTACCTGATAGTAAGTTCTTATCCTCCCATCCAATGTGTAGAATTCTACCATTAGTGTCAAGTTGGGAAGCATTTCACTAGAGGGAGGTTTTATATGTATTTTAACGAAGTTTTGCTCTCTCCGAGTGCACATATCCTCTTCAGGACCTCACCTTCCAGCGTGTATACGCTGTAATGACTGTGCTTCGGGTAATGTTGCACTTAATGAAGTTTATGAAATTCTTCGAAACAGTTTCGTATGTGGATCACGAGTTATCACTTGAGCTTCTGGCCATTTTCACGGTGCCACTTCTAATTAAAGACACACATACACACACTTGGGGGAATTTTCATTGCATCCTGAAGAGTTCTCTACAACCTCCTAACCCAACAAAATTATATTTGCGAAACTAAATTGAACTATTAATAACCTTGGGGGTTCTGCATGCGTTCCTTCAAATTTTCATGTTCTTGTTAATTCTTTTCGGGCAAGAAATTGTCAGTCATCTCATTGGATCTGGGTCTTAATAAAAAAAAATGGGAGAAAGAAAGAATTTTTATTGCTCTGTAATTAAGTTGAAATCAACGATTATGGGAAAGAGCAAGAAACAGGGGTTGGGTAAAGGGTACGTACAGACTATGCAGGTAATTTAATCAAGGATGAAGGAAAAACATAGACAAGAGAAAATTGGCAATTTTCAGGACTTTCCATCTTCCACCCACTCAATGAATTCTTTCATTTGGTTTTTCGGTACTGGGCTAAATTACAGGCGCTTTTTTTTCGATCGCAATCTCCTAGTCTTCATCCCTTGTTCTTGCCCAGGGCTCCTCGTGCTCCCTAAACGCCTTTTCTTATATTATCCTCGGAGGAAACATCAAATTGATATTTGTTTTATAAAATTTCACATTTATAATGTTTTTTTTTGCCCTAACCTTTTATCTGGACTTTTCCTCTTTTTATTCGTACCAAGAACCGACCCCTCCACCCATGGTGTCCTTTCGACCAAGTCTTGTGCTGAAGTTTTCGACTGAAATTACTGCGCATTTCATGGGGATAAAGTAAGAGAGAGGACTTTTTACGCAGCCAGGAGCAATTTGTCTAGAAAAGGGACACCGAGGTTTTAGGGTTTGGTTTGGGTGAGTAAGAGGGTGGTGTTTGCCGTAAAGTCAGAGAGTGAGACAAGCTTCAGCAGCAATAACCATTTATTTGATTGTTTTTGGTGCAGGTCGGGATGGAGAATGAGTACGATGGAAAGGATTAATTAAGGTGAGCTTGGGGCCCAAGTAGCTCCCAAAGGATTTAGTTGAAAACTTGTGCAACTCACCCAACCCCCATGTCACTGTATAGCGCGTGTGTTACCAAATTGATTATTTACCAGAGTTTGAATTGTGACGAAAAGCGTTGGGGATTTGCTATGTCAACAAATGATTAATCACACTTAAAAAGCCAATATCATTTATCACAGTAACAAAATACGAAAGAAGCTCCTGGCGCGTTGCAGCTAAACATCTTCACTGTCATCGTGAAGCTTAAAGGCGTCTCTTCTCTCTGGGTATATTGCACTCTTTACAGTTCTTCGGGATGGAAATGTCAGTGGAAATGAATATTCAATTTCATGGTGAGATTTGAAATACGCAAACAATTTGCCACTGAAGAATTTATCATAGATGAGGGAATTGCGGGAATTGCCATTTGAGAAATTTCACTTTCAGCAATTCATATAAATAAGAGTAGAAGACCCAGAGTTGGAGATGATAAGTAGTTTACAGAAAAATAATTTAGGAAAGAAAATTAACAATTAAAAGACTTTCAGGATTCGCACACACATCTGGCTTCGAATACTTTATATTTTTTTTTTATATTCTTTTAATGAATTTGATCTATGCATGGTACTTTTTAATGGCTAGTCTTAAGTTTACTGAAAAAAATGAGGTCAGATTCACTAAGGGAATATGGGAAAATTTTAAGTGTTCGAAGTCTACATTTAATTTTTTTATTACAAAATTATGACTTAAGTAACATATCCTTCAATACCGAGATAATTCTTTGTTATATATTGATTTCTATTCTCCAATAAAACAGAATAATTTTTATTCTAATATAGTTAAAATATTATGAAAATTAGTTTGAAACTTTGAATTGAAACAAAGCAATGAAGTGCTAACGGTTAATGAAATTATTAAGAATCTCTACATCTAAGTATTAATAGAAATCATGTTTTATAAATCTTATCACAGCAGTATATCCCGACTAGCACAAGCTAGGCTATTATTAGCGCAATATTATAAATGAAAAAGGCATTACTCATACTCTTAAAAAAGTGCTTTGTCCAACTGCATAAAATAAGTCCTTAATAAGTACTTATTATTAAGTCCTTATTTAAGGAATTTTTTGGGTTAAAGTAGTGACATCTGGTGGTAAAAAGTGGAAATTGGAATAAACAATGCAATAAATACATGTTAACCATTATTGGATAAAAAGAAATGGAATAATTTGACATTTCAGAAAAAACATAACCACATAACATTTAATATGTGAAATGCATTCACAAATTTTTCTGTCTGTTAAAGCCTCTACACATTGAGAGTCATTTTTTTCAAAAATTACTTTTTTGGAAGACAATGCATACACTGCTGTAGGTGAAAATGTCAAAATTCCGTCAAAAATGCAATTTTTTGAAGAAAAATGCTCGCAATGTGTAGAGTCGTCCATTAGTGATAAACCTATAAAAAGTAAAGATCAGTAAAATCAATGAAGCATATCATCTATGATTCTTGTTTGCATTTTGATATGGTAAGTATAAGTAAGAGCTGTCCCTTTAGTCCCAAGTCCCAAGAGTTTGTAATCCGGGAATATTGTTTTGCACACAAGTATACCAAAATTTGATAAATTTTACTTTTAATGCCTGAATATCTTCGACTTGCGATACGGAAGCGTAAATTTCCAATGACTGTTCCAAATTTTGGTCAACCTTCTCTTTAGCGCGTGATCCGAAAGTGCAAATTACCTATTAGATACTCAAAGCCAATTATGTAAAAATACCCGGTTTAGAAGCGTGTTGTCAGACGTACAGAGTTAGTATTCAAACGATACCGTACCTGTTGTTTGATTTTTGTTAAAGAGCATACGCAGAAACACTTGTAATTCTCGAATAATATTCTTTGAATCAGTGTATTCCTGTTTAATATCATTGGATATGACATAATAAAATATTAGATATCTCAAAAGTCAAAAATTTTCTCCTCGATATATAACTAAGAACGTAAAACTTAGCGATGGTAATTTTATAGAACAGGGTTACTTTTCGCGAAGTGGCGTATGGCCTGTATATGGCATATTAAGCAATATAAATGAATTTGTTAAAAAGAATATCTTTGGACAAGACATGTACTTCAAGATCGAAAAGAGTTTGCTTTAGGTTTTAAAGTTTTAACCAAGCTAATAATCCCAAACACACTGCCAAGAGTTCTTAAAGGTGGTTCAATCAGAACAAAATTGACCTTCTGGAATGGCCAGGATGGTCTAAGGACCTCAATTCTGTTGAATTTAAAGGAAAAGATTGATCAGAAGATAAATCTCTCGAATGTGACTAATTTGGAATAGTTTTAAGCAGATATCAACACTACAAAAAATAAAATTATATTAGAATAGTGTCAAATCCTGATTTCCTTAATGATCCTTTGTTGTCAAGCGATTACTTTTTCCAAAAGTTACTTAACTAAATACTAATTAATCCAAATTTAATTTTTAAATAGAATTCATAAGTTGTTAATTACAGTAGAAGCCGAAAAATATCACTTCTTATAGAGTGTGCTATTTATGTTGTGCCCTTAATATGTGCCATTTCAAGATTTTTTTTACCGTACTAAATTTCTTGATAGAACTTTCAGAATTTTTCTTCATATTCAAAATGTAATTTATACACAAGTTCATTTATTATTATTACTTTCATCGTTTAAAAGCATAATTTTCCGATAAATAAGGCATACATTACAGTGTCCGAAACTGTGCTATTTATCTTGTCGCCACTGTAGTTTGTCTTAGAAGGCATATTTGAGGAAACCATTATTTATTCGAAGAAAATAACTTCCTTCATTTGCCATTTGACAAGTGAAATTTCCCCTCAGACATACCCAGCGAGGGGAAGATTATTTATAGGGACACTGGAAGTCACTGTAAGAGCCAATTTTGGCGCGTCATATTTTAGTCGTGGGCGAGTAATCTCAGAGTTATTACGACGTCAAGTGACTTTCGTAATAACCGTCATATTATTCCCCACTTTCCGTCATTCGACGCTCTGACGACCGTCTCAGGAACCATTTTTGGATCCAGAATACATACATCCAACAGTAATCTTCCTCAAAATTGCCGTTTGGGTTATTAAATAAAATATTTATCAGCGTGATACAAATATTTTTTCTACGACTTATACGCAATGAAAAATTTCATTTGCTGGATAATTCTACCCCGGTCTCCCCTATATAGTTAATTTAAAGTCTAACAACTTGTTGACAATTAGAATGTGATATTGGTTCCTTTTGTCAACTGGAAGCCAAAAAAGTTTGGCAGTTGTCAAAGCGAGACAAAAATTGATCAACTCGAAAGTGTGTCAATTATCTTATGTTGACTATAATGATCACATTGAACCAAGAAGAAGCTAGGCGCCAAGACTAAACAATCTTATGGCCCTACGTCGCTATGAGTTGTCTCCTTTGAACCAACGAATTACTAGCGTAAAATTTGCACAAGGTAAGATGTGTACTGTAATACATTAGATAAATTTAAATATTATAACGAAAATTAAAATAAATTTAAATATTTTGAAGGATTAAAAGAATTTTGTTCAAGCATCTTTAATTTTTATCTATAAAGTCGCAGGTGGACTTTTTGCTTCACTCTACTGGATACATTTTCAGAAGTGCTGACGTTAGCAATATTCATGTTTATTTATTAGCCAATTGATTGCTCTCCACCGAGATATTTGCGATAAGTGAATGTGTTTGGTGGAGGTGAGAATGAAAAAGAGACGATATGTGAAACGCATATCATTACATTTGAGAGCAATTGTCCTCCCACTCCACATGTAATCCTAAGAGAGTTCTTATGCTTGAAAATTACCCTCAGACAGTATGTGCAATTTTCTTTTCCAAATAGGAAAAAAATTCACGTCTGGCATTTTATTTGTTTCATAGAACCACAGTGGAATTTCAATTTTCTATCCATTCTTGAGACGCAACGGAGAAAGAAGGGCACATCACACTTTGAGATTGTGGCTGTGAGAAAATCAAACAGACAGAGTGTCTTCCAATTCGTGCACAGAGCTATAATTTTCTCAATTGTACCCAATGATTTTATTCTTCATTCTGACGGGTGATCATCAGAACCACCCACAGAGAGTACCTGTCTCGATTGAAAACCTAATGCCCGACAGGGACACTTGAGTCTGTCTGCAATTCGTCATGAGATTCTGGAGGGTGGAAATTAAATTTTAAATTACCCATTGACTTTAATTGCATTTAATCATGGTGGTTTGAATTGTATAGTGTTGGTGGTTTTTCCAAATCTCATAATAAAGGCAATTGTGATACAGGTTGACTGTGAAAATCTCTTTTGAACTTTACATAGAGAATCCTTCAGGAATACTGGGATATTAGGTATTTTGTCACGTAGCATATGAGTAAAGGGGAATAATGCAGATTTACCTCACAAGTGAACTCTACTTTCCTACAAGTTCACCAAGTCTAAATTAGAAGCAAAAAAACACACGTGAATACCAATGTGAGTAATGGCAATTGTAGCGAGCAAAACA
>NC_077222.1:41877488-41978055 GCF_024763615.1 Phlebotomus papatasi | reverse complement strand
ATTCTTCTGGATAATTACAAACTATAAAGATGTCCAAATCTAGGATATTTTTTGCAGGATCCTAATTAACTCCTGAGCTTAGATATTTTTGGTCAAAAATCGTGAATTTTCGATTTTCTGCTTCCTTGCAGATATTGTGACTTTTTTGATATTTCTAGACCAGAATAAGGAAAAACCTCTCGGGGCCAATAAGTATGATAACTAGCAATTACAGATTGCATAAATTCGAAAAATATTTCTTTCTTAAATTTTCAAAAAACTTGTTCAAACTTTATGGGTACTCTCGTCCACAAAACTCTAGAGGTCAAATGTAAGGTTATCCCGCCAATGCCTGCCATTTGCTTTTTGACACCAACCTTTTATCAAAATTCCAAGCGGGAACTACTTTTTTGCCAATATGGCTGATAATTTTGACATTTGGAAGCGAGGCAGATTGCTTTCGGGGAAGTTTCTCCTATTCTTCCGGATTTTGGTGAATTCTGTTTGTCCAAGAAGTGTTTTTTTGGCTCTTGAGAAAGCTTAATATGTCTACAATAACTTCGTGTTGAAGGAAATGTGTTTTAAAGTGTTATTATGTGAAATATTTTGAGGAATCTGTTGGCAAGCAGAAACTTGGTGTCTTCTTGACCACTTCCTGGACATCCCACAAGATACTGGTCAATAATTCTTCTTGTTTTAGTGATCAACATTGTAAAGGAGTCATTTAACACGCAAAAACAATTCACAAAATTGATATTATTGGCTTTTGGAAAATTGAAGTTTGTCTCCTTTTCGCTCTTTTGGGGACGAGAGTACCCATGAGTTTTCCAATTTCCCAGAGGCGGACAAAATTCTTTCTCTACAAAAGTATCATATTTGATCACTAAGACTTACAATAAAGTGAGTTTTACTGAAATTCGTTCGCTGGATATGTTGTGGTTCGGAAAGAGTTAAGTAAAAAATAAATTTATTTTACTCAGATAACTTTAAACCGGTATTTTTCTTGGAATTAGAAATGAGTTTGTTCTGTACAAATATTTTTTGTTGCTTTTCTCTGACGTGTCACACAAAACTGGGGATAGCAACTAAACGAAGTCAAAATGAGATCAAACTTTCAAAAGATGTTAGTATACCGAGGACATTATAGCACTTTTAAATAAATTGTAATCGCAGTAAATGTGATTTTTGTGAAGATCGTCTCGAGAGGTCTTACCAGTTAGAGGGTTAAAGTGGCGATAAATTATTATGGAACGCATATGAAATTACAAAAATAGGGCATTGCTTTTTAACCAAAGTTTAAATATCAGCATGAAGTGTTACGTTTACTGTAATGCTAACGAAGTACAAAATCAGTGATATTATAATCGATAGATAGAATCATAGTTTGTTTGTTTATCAAAATACTTACATTTACCCAGAAGTTTTGTCAAATTGCAAAAACCTAGGCGAATCTGAAGCACGAATCATTATGTGGATCCAGCATGACACAGAATTTAAATATTTTGTCAAAAACTTGAAAATTAGGTTTGAGTAGGGTATAAAAGAGACTTTCTAATAGACAGTAAATTTATTTTAAAAATAGATTTTAATAAATACATTGCTTTTTATAATTATTCTGAACAATTGAATGCCTTTCAAGCTTAAGTCCATCTAATAGAATTTGTTTCTATAACACAAATCAGCAAAACACAAATGATATATTCATATGCCTTTTACCAGGATCTCTTATACCGTATGATATTGCATACAATCCATTCTGATGGTCTGTTACCACTTGAAATAAAAAGATGCTGTTCATCGTGACATCTGAGGAAAGAAACGATCACACTTAATTAGTGGTGCGTATTGCTTTCCATCAAAAGATGTGGTACCAATGTATTGTAGTAGGACTGTGGAGCCTAGAGGAGTTGGGGAGAAAGCCCGTCTCGACAAAGACTCTTCTAAGCCAACAGTACCAATCATTGTCCAGTTGGGGTGTAACTTTGAGAGGTGTTGTAACCACAGCTAACTTCAAGTGACGATATCGCTCAGTCGGTCTTCACCAGTGAAGTGGGGAGGACGCCAGATTCGTGGCTCTTTTTGAATGGGCAATGGGGGTTCACTTCCGGAGATTAGCGATGAAGGGTGCTCTAGCATGTTCTGGTGTGGACCCGTAGCAATTTTTGCTGCGGTTTCATACCTGGAAACTTAAGATTGTTTACAATAATTTTCCAATCAGTATCCAAAAATAATGAATTATCCAATTTTCAATTTATTTTTTTTTTAAATTCAAGTCAATTTAATTTCATCTCATTTCGTCTTTTTACTACCCTTCCCATGCGTCCATCGCCGTCTTAGCGTTTATTCCAGCTTCCAGGACTAAACAACAATGTCATTGTTAAAGCTGCATTGGAAATAAGCCAGACATAATTGAGAGAGAAGAAAAACCACTTCCAAGCCAAATGCTTTTTAGAAAAGTGGCAAAGTTTCCAATGCTGAAAAGCTCGAACTTGTGACTAAGATTCTAATTCCTCAAAAGTACTTTGAGATCATTTACCAGTTTACAACCAACCGATTTATTATGCACCTAGAGTCGCCCAAAAAAAATTACAGAGACACAATACAATTTCGAATAAAATTGTATTATTGGTTATTGGTGGGTATTGGTTATTATTGAGTTATTGGTTCATAACCGGTTTACGTACTACCGATATGTAACCAATTGATACCGGTTTTTTTTGTCAGAAATTGAAAGACTTTCAACGAGCCCTCACATGAACCCCTTTGGTTGGGAAATATGCTCTCTGGAGCCATTTAGACCTTTGATCTTGGAAATCGTCTGAAAAAATGGCCCGCGGGACAGGTTTTTACTTTTCTCTCTGTGGAGTTCGAAAAAGGTGTGTCTAATTGAGGTTCTTAACAATCTCACCTACTATTTCTATATTCGGGAATTCTTAAAAGAGACAAAGCAATCATGTTGAGTGGATAGTTTTCGGAAACAAACCTAAATATATATTGTATGAATTTGAGAAGATTATGGAGTAAAAATTATATCTTCTGTGACGATTGATAGTAATTATTTAAAAAAGCAGGACCGAAAATTTTAACGCTTGTACTTCGAGGGCTTCACTTTAGAGTCACTTTCCTAAATAATATCTTCTGGCCAGACGTCGAGGCTGCATATAGCTTTATTTTTGTTCAAAAGTGAAGCTGAGAGCTTCAGGCGACTTGCTTACACTTCTCGCATCTGAGATCTAAGAGAAAATTTTCAAAAAAAAAAAATCAAAAACTTGTAAAAATCCGGCCTTTTTCTTTATAGTTTCTTTAACCCGAATTGTTTTTATTTCTTGTAATAAAAAATAGGTGTGATTAGAAGGAATCACACCTATTACTAAATATATATTTAGAAATTTACCACTTTAAATGAATGGATATATAAAAAAGTACTCAAACGGTCTATTTTTGACAAATATCAATAACATTGATTTTTAAGAAATAAATTTCAGTAAAAGCGAAATGTTTCTAAAAACTTACTTATCTCACAAAAGAATTAGCAGTCTTGTTTTAAAACTAAAACTCTTCGTTATATATAAACTTAAAGATGAGATCCTGATTGAGAGGGCTCAAAAATCGATATTTTATTGGCCTTACTGATAATAGTTTCCTTTAGAATTGTACATCACAAATTTTAAAGTAATATCTATATATTTTTTCAAAATTACGCTTCTGAGAAACTCAGTATGGCCCTAGAAAAGCTCAAAAGAAAAAAAAACTAATTGATCGATCGAGTTGCTTACAAAACCATTTGAAATACTATAAAAACTCTTCAGTGAATGTGAACTAAAAACATTTAGAAAAAATGTTTTTGTCGATCGATGTTTTTTGTTATATATGAAAAACTAAAAAATTTAATTTTGAGTTAATTAATTTGATCCACATTGAGGCGAATTAATATTATTTAATTTTTTTAATATCGTAGTCCAGTAGTTTTTCTCTAATCACTAAAAACAACACTTTAATTATTTGTGAAGCAGATTTCTGTAAATGATTTTTAATCTTGCTCTTCTAATATTTTGAATATTACAAACTCACGTATAAGGTTTATGAATAAATTTGTAATTTAAGTGGCAAAAGAAAAAAAATTGATTAACGAGGGTTTGAATTGAATTGCTTGCCCCCCCCCCCCACGCTCCCGACTAAATCGAAGTTACACGTAAGCTGAATAGAAACAAATGAAGAATGTCACAAAATGAATTAAGGAAAGTTTATCACTATTAAAAAATACAACAGACTTCTTGCGACCCCTAATTCGTCTCTGGGCACAAAAAACTTTTTGCCGATTTCGCAAAATTTGACCAAGTTTCCCATGTTCTCTCTCACTATATTTTTTGTGTACATTTACAATTCTTATACCAATAAAAGCCCTATTTATCTGACGTATTATGAGCCAAATCATTAGGGTAAGCACGTATTAATAAAAAACATATTGGCACAATACCTGTGGAATGACACCTCCAGAGAATTTCGCTGGTCGCCGTTGATGCAATTTTTCACAAATACACCTATTTTTTCTCACTTTGCAGCACAAAGAAATATATTCAAGAGTTTTTACACACCTTTTCACTGGGTTTTACGGGACTTTCTTCAATATTTTCCCGATTTTTCCACAAGAACTGCGCAAGTTAATTCGAGGAAATTGCTTCGCGTGGGAACTGTCAGAAGAGGTTTTGATTGTTTTTCCGCCAGATTCGCTAGTAGTTCGCTACTAGTTCTTCGCGCAACCGCTCGCGCCGCCCTCACGCTCGATTTTTGAATTCTCTATAGAGAATTTGCTAAAATAACGACATTGACAGGGGGGTGGTATTTTGTCACGTAGCATATGAGTAAAGGGGAATAATGCAGATTTACCTCACAAGTGAACTCTACTTTCCTACAAGTTCACCAAGTCTAAATTAGAAGCAAAAAAACACACGTGAATACCAATGTGAGTAATGGCAATTGTAGCGAGCAAAACATATCGGATTTTGTATCTCGGCTACGATATCAATCTAATACGAAACACACATTGCATTTAAATTTTCCTCCAGGGCAAACAGTGTAGAGAGTATTGATATAGACTATAGTGAATCACGATTATCAACTTGAGGGGAAAATTAAATTGATTCTATCTACTAATTATGTATAGTACAGAGTGGGTGTGAGGAATATTAAAAGACCTCTATTTACCACGTCGATATCATCCGTTGATTTTAAGTCAAATTTGTACATCGACTTCGCATCCTACTAAGGGGCTCATTTATTGGAAACATTTTAGAATTCTGATTATTTAAAAAAATTCAAAAATTAGGATGAAATTTCACAAGATTACAGTAGAACGTAAACGGCCCATAAGACAAATGAACAGATATTTAGACTTCCGGTAGTCAGTGACGCTCCATCAAGAGCATTAATGTTTCCTCATTTTTTCTTTTTTACCCTTTTGTCAGCCCTCATTTTCAAAATTATTGTTGGAACTCCACAGAGCTAGAGGCAAATATAAATCTTTCGATAAAGATAGCGACTTTGGGTTTTCCCTCAGAAACACCTCACGTCCTACATCTAAATTATTATTGACATTGCCTTAATTTTTCCCTCAATCCTTTAAAACCATGTTTTTTCGTATTTCAAAAAACGAGTTATTAAATTATTCTTCATTTTTAGATATAATTTTGAAATAGTCTATATACAGTTATTGCATTCATAAACAGGAATGCTCTCGATTTTACCATGCCGTTTTACAAGATCAGTCAGATCAGGTTAGTCATTTAAAGGTTTTCAAAACTCTGAAGAGCATAATTCAGTCGACTTTGGCAAGTTTTGGGAATTGGAAAGGCCTAGAAAGTTCTGACAAGTCGGAATCTGTTTCAACTGGTTATAAACCTACAATTAATTTTATTGCAATTATTTTTGCTTCCACTTAATTTTTTGTAAATTTGAAATAATTTTATAGTTGAGTTTCCATTGGCTTCGAAGCGGAAAACATAAAAATTATGAAAAGTGAAAGGATTTATACTGAACACTTGAACTCATGACCCTTTTTCTTTTTGAATGGTGGTTCTGACCGTTAACACTTTAATGACGATTGGAACACCGGTAGCTAATAGCGTACATTTCTTCTGAACATCACAATTATTACTTTTTTAAAGTTTGTACATAATCACAAGTTATAGAAGGTTGTAGGAACCTAAAATAATTTTTGCAAATCATTATCTATTTGCTATACAGTCATTTGAAAGCGAGGAGAGCGTCTTGTTCTTAATTAATTAAGAAACTTTACTAATGTATAGATACAAATGCAAAATTTCTAGATATTGTAAAAATCAAAATTCAAGTTTTTTTTGGGACGCTATGATATGATTTTTAAATATTAATAATTTTGTATAAGAGAAAAAATAATTACATTAACCATTGATTTACTTTACGATTTTATTTTAAGGTTTTTGATTATTTTGGGTATTTGAGGAAGCGTTCTTAAATTTAAAAAAACTCTTCTAAAAAGTTAAAGTTATAACATTAATGTCCACCATTTAGAATCAACAATCTTAGGATTAGATGGCTTAGATAGGGCCATGATTGGCCATGATCTCTTCTTGGTTAACAATTGATTACGAATCCTTATGATGAGCAAACACTTTTGAACTGACCAATTTATTCTTTCCCGTTTCACCAGTTTTCACGTTTGAATGATTTGTAAAACAACAAGATTCTTCAAATTTCTAATCAATAATTGAGTTTCGATGAGTATATATCGCTATATACATATTAGAATATTTACGGTATATATTTTATGAGTGTTTGATGCAGCTCGCGTTTCTTACTAATGCATTCTTAGACCACCCCATCGGGGAACTCACAAGTAACCAATAAAGTTCAATTTAATAGCTCCAGAAGCTCCTGATAATTAATTTATTGCACCTTGATGCAATTGAGCTGATCTGTATCACATAATTCAGCCGTTAGGAAATTCATTGCGATCCGCGGAGCACGCACAGGAATTCCCTGCCCTGGCATTAAACACTTCCATGAGGTGATGCTTCCATCACCTCCTGTCTCTAATTCACTCGTGCACACCTTCCGCGCCCAAGGTACAACTTTGTAATTAATTTTAATTGATAAAATTTTCATGTATCGCAAACAAGTTTCCCCAACTATCTCCATTGGCAATCTGTGAAAATTGGTGAGGAGGAAAATACTTCTCGGTCTCGGTATGTATTTCAAAGATGAGAGATGGGAGCATGTGGTGTATAATTTCAGTAATGGATTACCTTTGCTCTTCACAATTTGCTTTCATTCGCACAATCAGGAAACTATTTTAGTTTATTCGGGAACATATTTTGGTCCTTCATATTTAGAAAAAATGCAATCGAAATTGCCTTCTAATTTTTAATTTCTATGGGATACTTTTAATGAAAATTTTGTGAAAATTCACAAATTATTTTCAGAGAAAACTTTTTCGGCAGGACACATTTATTGGCAATTTCGTCAACATTTTGAAATTTTTTAAAAGTATAAAAACTAAAGTATATGACGTTTTTTCATTAATCTACTATTTTACTCTATTTTTCAAATTTTATTTCCTAAATCGTACAAAGAATTCAAATAGATTGGAACACACGTTCTAAAAATGCCAATAGGTATTTCTTCGACCCTTCCATGTTTAAACTTTTAAAGCATTCATAATTTAATATTTATAAAATTGCCATCAGAACAACATGCAACATGAATCCCGTCCTTCGTCAGTTTTGCTTTTTTTTTACAAATACCTCGTTTAGGAAATGAAATAATAATAACTCAAATAAATACAAGAAATTTTATCACAAACCTTTTCCATAAAAAAACCTAATGAAATGTAAAAATATCCGTGGTTTTCTTACAGACTTATGATTTCATAAGTTACCAATATAATTTTTTTAGACAACAATTTAGAATTTAACTGAGATTTCCCAATTAAGTATATGAAAAAAAGTGAGGCAAATGAAGCCGACAGCATGAATCACTGGTTTTAAGGTTTAAAAAAATTCATCAAAGTCAAAATTTGTCAGAAAGTCAATTAAAGCATATATTCGATTAATAGTTTGTGGATTTCATTATTTTTTTTATATACGACTACTTTTTAAGAAAATACAAAATAAATTAAACTCAAATAAAATAATATTCTTTTGGCACTATTTTTGAATTTAGTTTAGACCAATTTAAACTGGTTCATTAACGAATTAGAATCCATGTCAATGCTGTACATAAGTTATATAAATTAAATTCTCTATTAAATCGATCTCAATGGTTTTGGTTTCAATCGATTCTTGAATTTCAATACTTTTACAATGATTCTGGTTTTCATATTGGCTACACAATATCCCAGAAATTTGTATTTTGTGAGACTTTGATCTTTAAACTTACAAAAATTGTCAGATTGCATAAATGGAAAACGTGTATATGAACAACCATCTTAAATAATAATTACACGAATCTTAAAAAAAATATTGCAAAAAATATTTCTTTAGCGAACGTGTCTAGAGGGGTCCCGGTCAAAACCTCGAAAATTAAAATCCCGAAAGCCAAAATCCTGAACGCCGAAATCCCAAAAACCAAAATCCTGAACGCCAAAATCCCGAAAGCTAAAATCCTGAGTGGGCCAGAATCCCGAAAGCCTAAATCCTGAGTGGGCCAAAATCCCGAAAGCCAAAATCCTGAATTTAAAAGTGTCATAGCAACTCCCACGATTACACCCGCGCTTCCTGGATGCAAAGTGAAATTTTCTGTGTTAGGAAAATTATTCTACACATTATACTCCATATAATTTCATTCCTTTTAGGATTTCGAATATTCGAGATTTTAGCTTTCGGAATTTTGGCTTTCGGAATTTTCGCTAGCTCCGGTCTACAGAATGTTTGGCTTCTAGTATGTTTAATAGACTCACGGAATAATGTCCAAACAGATAAACAATTTGTATTTTTTCACAAATCTGCTGATTCTCCTAATTATTCTAAAATTTGAAATGTAGGAAAAATTCTTGAAGTTTATACAGGTTTCAGGTTTCCGAAATATGCCTTTGTCAAGGCATTTCTGTACGAGTCGATTTATGTATAATTGATATGAAAAAATGACAAATAAATTCAAAATCGATACAAAATTACATCAATTTCCTTTAACTGGTGCATTATGTTTCAAATTAGGGGAGACCGGGGCAGATTAGCCAGCAAATGAAATTTTTCATTGCGTATAATTTGTAAGAAAAATGTTTGCAACAGGCTAATAAATATTTCAAAGAATAGGAAGGGATGTGTTTTCTTCAAATTAAGTAGTGGTTTCTTCAATATTCCTTCAACGGCAGGCTATAATGTCCTAATGTGTAATACTATGCGTGACTAATTCTGTCCCGGTCTCCCCTACTTCATTGTTCAATTTTATGTATACTTTGGTAACACGAGCTTAAAAGGGTTGTTTGATACAGTAGACATTCATATAATTACATTTTTGATAGAATTTCGATTCATTTAGAGTGATTCATGTCTCATGTTCATTTAGAATTGGTTTAGTAGAATTGTTGACTATATTTAAATGAATTTAACTCAAACCTGCACTGTACAATAAGTTAAAACGGATGTTAGACAATTGAAATAGCACTGACATAAGGCGTATCTTGAGCATCAACGAGGCGTGTTGTAGCGTCGAAAGCTTTGGCAAAAATATTCGTGTTTTAATGTCCTGAAAGGATAACCACCACGCACCGGAGGGAGTTTTTCTCCTTGATTCTCAAGGAGGATAGACAGTTCAGGCAGATGATTTTATTGCCAAACGCCAAATTGTATCGCTTTCTGGTGATTTTTAGCATGTTTCCCTTATAATAATTTTTTATTCCAAAATTTCATAATCGAAAATACGTGGTGTAGGGGAAAGTGTCCAGTCCATGCTTCGTACGAATCCGAACTTAGTAATGACTAAATTAATATTTCCTATCTTTTTGAATAAATGTGACTCATCGCATCCATAAAAACTAGGGGAAAGTTCCTAATTTCTATAATAATCGCTGAGTCAAATGTACTTAGAAAAATAGGAAAAATTTAGTCATTATGTAGCTTTGGATCATACGAAGCATGGACACTTTCCCCTAGACTACATCACCCTCCCCTATAGGGTGGATACTCCAAATGATGTCACCACTCTATTTGATGAATAAAATAAAATAAACCTTGAATAAAATAGTATTTTTGTAATATTACAATATTAAGAAATTATGAAATATATGCAATCATGACTGCTACATGTATTTTATAATTTCTTACTATTTTATTATTAAAAAAAAAATGCAATCTTATTCCAGGTGGCATCAAATGGGGTAGTGGCATCTTTCGGGGTATCCATCCTACTTACCTGATAATAATATGTTGATAAATCTACATTTGCTTTTTCCTGATAATTATTTTCAGAGTATCTAAATAATGATACTAATCTGCTAAGAATGGGAGGCTTTACTCTTTAAAAATTACATTAATGGTTACAAAAGTTACATAAGGATATCGAAGATACTAAATGGAAACGTTTTATCAAACGAATGATATAGGATTTCGATCATGTGTGATGATTTAAAAAGAGATGAAAAAGAACACTCTCTATGTGGTTGTGTGTCAGAGTTCTCGGTGTCTGTTCGTTATGTGGCCAAATTCAAAAGTGGGATGTTAGGTGTGTACTCGGTGGCCATATAGAAGGAAGACTTCGTGTGTTTGCGCAATCCAGAGAGCAAGAGAGTGTGCCGATGGTATACTCGAGAAGGGTCGAGGCCCGAGCCTCGATGGTGGTGTACTGTTCACATGGACGGTTCTCCGGAGGAGAATCCACCAACACTGGGGTCTTCCACCACTCGCTCATCGCTAGGCGAGTCAGTACTCAGTTGAGTTCAGTCATCGATACGTGGACCGTGAGTGAATTAACGCTCCACTTCCGCTTGGGATTGCAGTGATTTAATCAGGAAGTGTGTAATTTGGTGTATCACGCTGATATTCTTTTTGTTTGTGTGCTCGATTGTCCGGCCAGAGAGGCTGGAGCGGTGCGATGTGGTGTGAAATTGTGGGATGGTGTGATGAACCATTTGTGAAATGCTGAAGGTGATGAGCTCGAGTGTGCGGCCCGCAATTGATTGAATTATGAAAAAGACACCACAAAAGACTCCCGGCGAGGGGAGCTCATCAGCATCATGCACAGTGAATTTGGTGCTATTTGTCCTATGTATCTCATCAATGGGTACCTCATTCTACGCCAACTTCCGCATGTCAATCCTCGAGGATCGCGTGCGAGACATCAATCATCTCGATGATCGACTCACGGTGGTGGAGGCTAAGCTGCAGACACTGCAGCCTAGTGCCTTCATGGAGCCACCCTTCGAGAATGTGGCTAGTGTGGTGAGGAAGCTCTCCTTGGAAGTGGCTGGTATTCAGAGACTGAGACGTGATGTGTCACACTTAAAAGTAACCCGTCAACAGCGTCAAACCGCAATTCAACAAACACCAGATTGTGTCTGCCCCCCAGGCCCACCAGGTATATAAATAATACTATTCAATTTTTTTCCTGCCTACCCAATCCCTTCTCCAAATTTCACATAAAAATGAAAAAGAGTGCAAAAGGGTGAAAATCATTTTCAAAAGCCATCCACAACACTCGGGCAACATTGTCAAATGGCACAGAGAATGGAAAACGAGTGAGAAAACTCAATTCAGAGTTAAGAGGGTGTAAAAGGAATGTGAAGCTTGGGGGGGGGGAGGGGATTCATGGGAAGAAGAAAAAAGAGTCAGTGGAAAACCACAGAAAGAAAAGAAGTGAAAAATTGTCAGACGCGAGACACGTGCTTCAAATGGAAATTTACATTTCCGTCTCGAAAGACGGAACTCTAACATTGCACACATTGTGCTTGAGAAATACAATATATCCTGCCCCAGACTTACTCCTTATCACGATATACCATGAGGGTAAAGGACTAAGTTAAACTCAGTTATAAGGGTTCCCTGAAAGCGCTCTTTTATTCACACACTTTGCTATATACATAAGCCTTTCTTCTTTGGTCTTCATCACACCGGATGGCTTCAATTAGCAACCAATAAAACGATCAAAGCAAATGCCATAGTACTTGACCTCAAGTACTGTCGTGGGATTATTTGCCGTCAGCTCTTGAATTTTTAAGCGGCCACTTGAATTGGAAATATATTTTAAAATGCCGTAGTCGAAACACTGCATCAAGATTGAAACCGTGAATATACATACATATGCAATGCTCCCTTGCTGATGCGTTATATAGACTTACTGAAAATATTTATTTTAAATATATTTTTACTAGGGTCCTGTCCTGCTTCACAATTTCTTGAAATAAAAGTAAAGTAGATATATTTTTTAATGTTAAAAAACTTGAATTATTGCTTGGTTTAGAAAATACATTTCAAAAATAAAAATGATAATGATACCGATTGAGCAATAGAGCAGAGAGTTGTAAGATTGATAATAGATATATAACTAAATTTTTAATAAATTTCAATACGTGATTTTTGTTATTCTATACAAAGACTTTTGGGGATTAAATTTAATTGAAAAGCTGGTTCTGCTTCCCGAAAAACATTCAAGGCTAATTTTAGACAATATACCTTGAGGAGTATCCTCTTTCCAAAGAAGAAAATGTGGTCTTAAAACCAAAAGCTTAGCTATATTTGACTTATACGGGCTTCACACCTAAGCCTTAGCCATAAGGCTTAACTTCTCTAATTTCTTATCAGTCGAAAAGTTTTGGTAAATTTTGACTTAGAAATGGACTATTAAGGGAAAATAATCTATTTAAATCAGAAGAACAAATTAAATTGGTTCCTATTTAGGATCTTGAGACCTTCGAAAATCAGGCTAAACCTCTAGTCTGAAGACGGTCTTAGTTTAGCTTCATGCTTTGGTGGCTGCAATGTTCCTTTAACCCTTTAAGGACGATTGGGTCACCGGTGACCCAAAAATGAAATTTTTCCTACGGCCTTCCAAAGTTGTATTTTGCTCTAAAAAGTTAGAAAAAATTATTTTTTCTGACCCTCAATTTTTGGCCTTCTCGTCCTTAAAGGGTTAAGGGACTAGACCTCTCGCACTAAACTTCTACAGTCCTGGCGACTCTCAGTTACCTCCGACCAGAAACGTAGCATATGTCGCTATCGAAAAGTCCGGCCTATGGGAAGCTCTTTGCGAGTTTTCGTAACACAACTATATGACTTAACTTTTTTTTTAAATTTTCCTTATTGTGCAAGTTTTTCGGAAAATAATGTTTTGGATTGGATATTATGGGTAAATTATCTATTACATCTTGAAAAATTATACAAAACTGAGACCCTTAAGAACTGGGTTAAACCTCCAGTGTGAAGGCTGTGTTAGTTCCATTCTTGATAATTTGGCATCTGGAATACAAATAGTTTTCTTTTGGTAAGGTGTTTGACATACTTAATTTCTTATAGGGGAATGTAGGCATGGTTCGCACAGAGTGAACCTTCAAACGATGCGAGTTTTCTCTTTGTTTGCAAGGAGCTGACCTAACATCTCTTATCTAATTTTATGAGTTTAATAATGTTCTATCTTATGGCTAAGAAATGACGAACTAGCTCTTTGCAAGCAAAGAGAAAATTTGCATTGTTTGAAGGTTCACTCTGTGCGAACCATGCCAACATTCCCCTAACACTTAAGTGTTGATCTTTTTGAAAGGTTTGAATTTTGAATTGAGGATATTGTCAAAGTATCATTTCGTTTACTTGAATCGTTGATGTGATAATTTTAAGAAGGGTCATTTTCATTCAAGTATTGAAGATGAGAAGTATTCACATTTTTTTTAACAATTCCTAAAGGATAGTTTAGGTTGATCCAATTATATAATGGAAAGCTTGATATTATTTGATATTTCGAAAAATCCAATGCACAAGAGAAAGGCTAGACCTTAGGGTAGTTTGCAGATGACCAATAAATATTTAACAAATGGTCTTAAGAAAATTTTCTTAATGAAGAATCTGGAAATCATCGGAAAGTGGCAAATCATTACTTAATGAGACAATTAATTTCATATCGCTTTGTTCTTTACAATGATTATATCCTCCGGGCTTTAAAGAAACATCGGATGCCTGAAACTGTTTCATTCTTCGCAATCGCTTATTCGGCAATATTTTTTTTTGGGTAAATTGACAGAAAATTCTGTTTGAATCTCTACTCTGGATATGATTTTTTTATCAATCTGATTTATCTTTGTTACTAGAATTACTAAAGTTAATTTATATTTTCCATTGTAAATAGTGAAGAGTATGATCTTAAACGAAAGTGGCCATTTTGAAATATTCGACTTCAAAATTTTGAAAATTAATTTTTGGTTTTTAGTAGCGATCCTTTTTCCTTTTCGTTGTCGGTGACCAATTTCAAAAGCTTTTAACGAGATTTATGATTATATTGAGATTTAGTTTTAGACGTACTATTCCGAGTTAAGAAGGTTGACAGGTGTCAAGATTCTCATATTTTTAATAAAAAATCTAAGGCACAATGACATACAGCTTTAGAATGATCTAGTCATAGAGCGTGAATTATTAGGAAACTATTTCGGAATTTTCCGAAAAGGATGGGGGGATGAATCTAACATCATAATCATATTTTAATCACTCTATTGCCGAAAACTGCAAGCTGAGACATCTCTTTCCGTTTTTTCCCTCAACTTTCATTTCTTTTAGAGTTCTTTGTAATACTTGAACTTTTATTAATCAAATTTATTGCATTATGGTTCCGAAAACCTTACTTCTTAATTCTGAAATATGTCTCCAATGCCTTAAATCTTTGCATGTGGTTCTGAAATCTGATTCGTATGCTCTGGTAAAAATCTTTATTTTTTAAGTGTCAAACCTGTTACAAAAAAGAAATTGTAATTGTAAACGAATTAAACGTCTAGTAATTGTAAACGAATTAACTTCAGAGGACCTTTTAAAACTTTAAATGCAGAAAAAATTTCAAGTAAGACTAAGAGATTAACACAAAACCTACCAAAACCCGATCAAATTGACCGGTTTAAACGCTTTTTAAAATTAACACGTATTTAAACGGTACAATGTCAGTATCAATTTCTTAAAATATGCATGTAATATATTTTTCAATGTTTAAATTTTATTTTTTCTTCTTTTCCAAGAAAAAAATTTTCGGTATTCTACCCTACCGCGGTCTCTCGTTTGACCGAGTGAGCTAGAAAAAGGACCAAAAACGGTCGGTAGATTTAGTATGAAGCATCATTAGCATTTAATTCATAATTAAAAATATTTAATGTAACACTAAATAATATATTTGACTCAAATTCATTTAACCATTTTTATCTATTACAGTTAGAGGGATAATTTGAATTATCTATAAACAGTTTAGGATATATAATAAAAAATGTTTAAATAGTTCTGCCACCATTTTATGACTAATCGGAAAATAATAATTTTAATCTGGATTTAATACGACTATTTTTTTAAAGATACAGTTTTAATCAATTTTATTTGTTTTGATATTGATTAATTAGAACTTACTGATATCAGTTAATAGATAAAATCATCAAAGAATATTAAAATCAATAAATCCTAAAATAGATAGTCTGGTTCAAGAAATTGCGCAATGTAACATCTAGAACAAACATTAATCAATCTCTGTTATAAAACTAAATTTTCTGCAATCGAGGCGTTCCTTACTACTATTGCTTTGTTCCATTTCCAAAACCCAGCATTTTCTCTGACCTTTCGATCCACTACTTTCCAGTATTACTCTTAGGATTAGTGCATCATTCATTAATCACGGCAATTGAATGCAATGATTCCGAGAATCAATCTATGATTGACTCAGTCCAGACACACGCAGGGTATCAATTGTGGGGTATATTGTATTATTTATTGAGTGCGCCAGGATTTTCCGGATATATTCTATATATATTTGTTCTGAATGTACTTTCTGTTTGTTCAGGATTTTTGAGTTCAAGACAACTTTTGAGGAAATTCATGGAAGTCTCTGAGGTACATTTATGAATTTAGAAGGAATATTGTAAGTTTATGTGTTGGGTAGAGTTTACCTTTTCAGTGGATTACCACTGATTCACCGACTAAATCATGTCACAGTGGGGTGAAAGAAGGTGGAAAATAATAGAGGGAAAGCAGTGAATTTTCCGCAATATGTTGCACTAAATATTTCTGTTTCATGCATCACCAGAAGACCAACATGAAATTTTAACACCGTTCATGTTTCTTCAGTATTAGACGGGTTATGCTGTATTTGTGGATTTTAGCAAAGTATAATTAAAATTTTGATGGTGTAATTTGCTCCGTGTGCTGGGTATGTGAGTTATGGGATTCATTTCATCCCAACCTCGTGCGCTTATTTATAACTATGCTTTTAATGTGAGCATTGTTTTGACAAATTGCTATTCTTGTTTCATAATTACTTTATGCAGGATATTGAAGATATATAGTACATCATAGTCACCACAATTGACTATATTTATTCGTCTTGGGTGTTTTATTCTTTTCCAAAATCAACTACTGGAAATTGTTGGCGATTCAATGGTTTGAACTTATTTCGATTTTATGGGGTATACTGCTATGCCATATAAAATCTACCAAGAAGATATAAAACAACAATGGTCATGCACCCACGCTGTACTTAAAATATCAATGGCAACAATAGGGTTGGCATTTGGACAACCATCCAATATATATCATAGTAAAGTGTCTTTTATTGTGTGAAATGATCCAATAAATAATATTTATTTAGTTTAAGTTGGGATTCAATGAGGGAAAAAATGTGAAATGCCCAACCCATTCACAAATGCATGATGGCAAATGAATAATTCGGCTCTCCAAAAGCCTCTGAGCATTTTTGATTTATTGGACGGGAGTGCTCAAAAAGCTCTTCTTTCTTGGCCGCCGATTCACCAACAATAAATTCCATCTGAATACAATTTTCATTACCACGCAAATACCTCACGATTCATCATCTCAATGCACGAGATCCAATGCCAGAGACATCTCGCCACTTTCCGAAGGCCTGGGATGAATTTTGCTATATAGAGAGGATGTAGCACAAAAATATTCTAATTTATCCATTCTTGGGATCTTCATCATTTCACCTGGGTTATCTTTCACGTCTATTTTTCACGCCTCTGGGCTCCAAAAGATGAATAGCCATCAAAAAGACATTAAAGCTGTGACACGTCATGATACTCTATCTCACATTGCATTTTTTACAGCACCACTCTCCTGCATCGGGAATTCATCTCATAAAAGTCTCTTCAGCATTAATGACCCACTATTGTTAGTTTTAAAGTCATATTTCGGTCTGTATGTACAGTTTTATTTGCATTCCCAGCGCACTTCAATGTCATTAAATGCATCTCTTGGGGGTAATTTTGCTTTTTTATCGCTGCAGTTGTACATCAAATTTCTTTTCTCCATTGCATAAATTTTTCATATGAATTTTTTTAGGAGTTTTTCTTATGATAGGAGAAGGAATGTCCCAGGGAGTAAACGAAATCACGTATTATGCTATTGTGCGGAAAAATGCTCTGAATTTTAAATCTTTCCTTTTCTTTTGAGCACTAAAGGTATATCATTTGTGACTTTTGTTTTAAATATTTGGCATAAGAGAACTTATGATAATGGATACTATAGTAATAAAGTTAAATCCATCTTAAAATAAAGAATAAAATTCATAGAGTGCATCTAGTGCTAATTTCTTAAACTTTTATGTTCTTGAAAGTTGTTTTGATAGCTTATCTTTGGGAATAATTTATTTAAAATTTGTTTGCAGAGGGCAATAAAAGAAAATAGCATACAAATATAATTCTTGAGCGAGATATTGGAAATTAAATCTAACGAAATATTATTATGCATGCAGCAATTATTGTATACGACTTTTATTGCATCATCAATTTTTTATAAACAGTTATTAGCATAGTAGACAGATTTTGTCTTTTTTTATAGCATAACCGTCTGCGACGAAAATTCCTTTTGAAGTGCCAAATTTTTTTATTTTCTGTTTATAATCTCCAAGTCTAAATATTTACTTGAAATCACATGTAGGCCGTGTAATCATCAAAGACTTAGGGTAAGTGTGCCAAATTTCGGCATAGTTGTATGCAAGCGCCAAAGTCTCAAGTTTGAAATGTAATATCTTTAATAGAAATTTTTTTTTTATTCCTTCTACTTAAGAAGTGTTGCTTAGAACCTTGTAGACAGTTTATCGTCTTTATTTACTCTAGAATCATTCTTAATACATTTTAAAATGAATAAATATGTAGACATAGCTTTGGTGCCCTATTTCGGCCACCTTCATTCTCATAGTACCTTGCCCTTCAGGAATTCTTCATCTCGTTTGTCGAAGCTACATTTTTGTTATTCTTTTGCATTGTATAAGCTGTAGATTATGTAAAATCTAAAAATTCATGGAAATACGAGGAACAAAAAAGGTGGCCGGAATTGCAAGCTGGCCGGAATTTGGCACACTTACCCTAATAGTGTTTTCGAAAAAATACGAATATTGTAAAAAGTTTAATTGTTTTAAATTAATTTAAGACAAATTTTACTAAACCGAATGATGAAAGCAGCGAAATATTAAGAATATTTATTCATGCTTTTGTATATCGTTTTTAACTTTTTTCTTAATTGAAAAATATAACCTTTTGTAATGATAAAACCAAAATATTTTGTTTTTCTATTTTAATATTTGGATTTATAAGAAAAAGTAAAAAAAAAGAAAAAAAAATATTTTGATCTGTAAAAAATCAATTTCGTTCAGTGAATTACGTAGAATTGATCAAAAATTACTTTAGATCATAGCTTATGTGTCCAAATAGTTCTTAAATTTTTAGTTTTCTCTCTTCCAATAATATTTTAGATGAATTTAAAATTTAAGTTTTATGGCGCTGACACCCCTTTTCAATTTAGTAAAATTCAATTAATTGCAATTTTACATCTTACTCTTTCAAACTAAAATTATATGTTTTATTTCTTTCTGTGAAATGAAAATTTGAATTTGAATTTCATTTTCAATTTCAATTTCAAATTTCATTTGATAAAAAGAGACAACTATATCTGATTTGAGTTTAAAAGAGTAAGAGATGGAATTTCAGTCGATTAAATTTTACTCAATTGAAAAGGTTTGCCAGTTTGAATTTAATTTTTTCTCTAATGCCTTCAACACACCTTCTAGCTCTATCAAAATTCGCTTCCCTTCCTTTCTCAAATGATTTGCATATCTGTTTCACTCTTTCGGTCTCAAAATTCGACTGAACAAAATTTTATTTGGTGTCATGTTCAAATGAAGAAGAAGAGTTCGAGAAAAAGAGTTAGTCGTATGCAAAGCGTGTGAGAAAGAAAGAGATTCGAATTTCGACTTCATGGAATTTTGCTGATCTAAAAGGCATGCCGGCATGCCGGAGCCATAGGAAACTATTTTATCCTTTCTAATCCGGTTGACATTTTGTTTACATTTATCTAGGATGGACATTTACAAAAAAAGAGCTGTTTCACCTGCTTGAAGAGCATGAAGAGCCATTTTAGAGGAAAATCACAGTCGTGTCAAAATTTGCACTTAGATAATCTCTAAAGTGTTTCTGAAAATAAATCCACTAACAGTAATTTTTTAATCTATTTTCTGAATATTTCAAGGATTAGAAGGAGCAAGCTAGCGCGGAGAAACATTAGGGAAATGTTGGCATGCTTCGCACAGAGTGAACCTTCAAACAACGCAAATTTTCTCTTTGTTTGCAAAGAGCTAGTTCGTCATTTCTTAGCCATAAGATAGATAAAATTATTAAGCTCATGAGACGAGATGAGAAATGGTAAGTCAACTCTTCGCAAACAAAGAGAAAATTCGCATCGTTTGAAGGTTCAATCTTTACGAACCATGCCCACATTCCCCTAATGGCCCCTACACACTATGAGAAATTTCTTAAAAAAATGTCTTTAAAGAAAATTTCCCTTATCCTTGTAGGCAGAAATGTCAGAATTTAAAAAAGGCAATTTTTCACGAAAATTGCTTCTAGTGTGTAGACACCATAAAAGGTTGCCTCAACGATCCCTTGATCAACTTCCGTAGATCATATTTCTTTATATTTTGCCATTAACTGAGTTACTGAATAAGTGACCGACCGACAGATGAATAGCTTTATGCAATTGTTTTTAACCTTCAGAGCTAGGGCAGAATAACCCAATTTAGAACATAATTCAAATGGGAAATCTTCACAACTACATATGGGAAAGTGGGGCTTCTTTGAATTGGGGTACTTTAGAAAATGGGATTTTTTCCTCTATTTTCAAAAGAAATTGAGGCTTTTCAAAATGTAATTTAGCTTCATAATTGGTTTGTCGAGCTAAATCATATCATAGTGGAGTCCATTTCCTTTTAAAAGTAAGAGAAAAAAACTCTTATTTTCAAAATTACTCCAATTCAAGGGTGACCAATATGTCCCATGGAATTTTTGTATAATATAATGTAATGTATACAGAATTTTTCTTTAATAAACACAATATTAAATTTCTATTTAGAGGAAATTGGGGCAGTAGTAAACACGGGGTAGTTGTAAACACTGTGATATTTTTAGTTAGATAACATATTTAAGACGACAAGGCCTATACGAATATATAGTATAGGGATTCTTGTTCCCTGAATATATAATTGGCATAAGTCCAAGAAAAGTAGACAAGAAAATCAGTGTTTACAGCTACCCCGTGTTTACTACTGCCTCAGTTTCCCCTATATAATTTTATCGTGTCACAATCTTACTATTTGATTCTTTGAACTCTAAAATCGAAATTCTATTGATATTGGTAAGTTATAATTAGAAATGTTTTAATGTGAATTAGGTTGTAAATTAGGTTATTCTGCCCTAAGCAAAATATGTCAAATTATGATCCCATTTGAAGGTGGAAGCGATTATTTATGAAAGCATGGAAAAATTAAGGAATATGTTATATAGCTTTCTTTCTCTCTCTCGGTTAAGGCGGTATAAAATTTTATTGGGATAATGCGTTAACGCATGTTTGAAATACAGTTTGAAAGGGAATGCTGGTCCTTAAGTGCCCAGAAATCAGCCTCCTAATAGTGAAAAAGCCATCATAGAGAAACACGCAATTACATTAATCTCAATCTCGGTCTATTGGAAAATTATAAGGGCCCTTACTGAACGAAAATCCAAATTGATGGAGAGCCCATAAGTGAGCAACATTTGAGGATATAGATAAAAATTGAATGAGTGTCTTTCCTAAGAGGGTTGAGTCCCTTTTATTGCTGGTTCCAACTCCTCTGGTTAAACACATGGACAACAAATTCATCAAATTATTATTTATCCTTCAGTCTATTGCGTCTGCATCCCCTCTGGCTGTTGCAGATATGTTGGGAGAGTTTATTTAACATTTCATTGAGTGTCTAGAAATACTTGACAAAAATTGCTGTTGCAAAAGTGAGATAGACATTTGGGGTTGGTATATTGTAAATGTTCCCTTAATGAACTGGAAAGTGGATTGAGTTTCAGTTTTGTCACTGGAACCCTGACTTACCCCAAAAAACTGACTTATCCCAATGTATGTGCTATTTGTTGGAGTGAAATCCAAAAAGAGGAGTTGAAAATGATTCATTTCGACGCCGTGCGACAAAACCAACCCTTCGACAGGCCACAATGAGGGTGGCGTGAGGTCGAGAGAAAAAAGGGTTGAAACTCTACGGCAAACAAAGGGTTGGTATTCTCGTTAAAGTGATTTATCATTTTTAATACTCTCGATGGACTGTAGATTTTGCGCAACAATGCTGTGATTCTCTTTCATCAGCAGTCCAAAAAAAAAAAAATGATGTCCGGACATAAGTCCTTCGAGCGCCATCCACCAATTTCCGCGTGTTCGTAACCAATACTTCGATCCATCAATAGGTGCTGTGTGAATCCGGAAAAAGTCACGTCTTAATTTATCCGCCAGCCGATCAATAAATCACACCACAAAAAGTCCCTCAAACCCACGAGATTTCTTTTCTTCCACTGCCTCATCTCTCAATTCAATAGAGAGCCCATCCCAAGTTCCCAAGGTCCTGGAGAAAAGACGAAGAGATTGAACAAACTTTGTCACTTTTTTCAACGTGTGTTTTTTTTTCATCCAAAAAGTCACATAGGGTGAATGTTAGAGAAATACACAAAAAGATCCCCCAAACAAATCCCCCAGGTAACACTGGCAAGTGAGTGAGAAAATCACCGGAAAATGTCTATCACGCTGATACCCTCATTTTTCCCACACTCTCCTTTGGTATAAAGATACTTTAACGCTTCATACAGTTTTTAATCGAGCCCTTCATCCGCGGATAAAACTTTCTCTCATCAAATTTCGACGAGGAGATCTCGATAAAAATGTTCAATTAAACTTTTATCCATTTTAATTTCATCTCCATCGTCGTTGTAATTTTTTTTGCTGTGCTTTTGATAGCTTTAGGGGTGAATAATTTGAAAAAATGATGGGAATTTTGCGTTGTCTTGAATTATGGTTTGTATTTTTTTGGTTTATGTTAGTTAAATTTCAACATTTGTCAATTCTATTTGAATATTTGCGCATGCGAAAATACTAGAACTAGATTTTCTACTTATTTTTTTTATGTTTGCTAATTTTTGATTTATTAATAAAAGTTTGAAAAGAAATATAATAATAATAATAATTTATTGATTGATGCCCAGGTTACATAATTAATATAACAAACAGGACTATACAATAAATATATTGTTATAAGATTTATAATTTAGAGTCAAGAAACACGGTAGGGGAAAGTGCCCACGCTTGATACCATTGGAAGCTTCGTAATGACTAAATTTTTCCTATGTTTTTCAATAAACGTGACTCCGCTATATATTTTAAAAATTGGCCACTTTCTCATAGTTTTTAAAATATGGTTTCGATCTAGTTCCCGGCAAGTGGCCTTCAAAGTTGAAGCCAATTTCTTACTTTCATATACAAATGCGTATGGGAATTTTTCTGCACTCATGATTGTTATGCTAAATATTTAAAAAGTGAGAAGTTTTTCCGTATTATGAGATTCCTTTCCGTATGGAGGGATAAATATACTAAATTTTTGTTTAAATAAATTTTTTCCATGGAGCACTGTGAGCTGAGTCTGAGATCAATTTAGGAATTGGCTTCAAATAGCTCCATATAAAAAGGCCAACTTGCCAGGCACTTGGTTTTGATGAGTCACATTATATTGTGAAACATAAAAAATTTAGTCATTACGAAGCTTCCAATGGTATCCTCTTACGACGCGCGACGTATCGGAGACTAGTTATCTCCTTCCTCAGGTATATGTAGTTATGGGGAAGTTCTAGTTATGTTCTGAGGTTAGGTTCGGTTTGATACAAAACTTTCGGTGTCTAACCGAATTACTTATAGGACACACAGACCTTAAATCGCGGACATATAACAAAATGATGATCAGAGTTAGGAAAGGTGATGTGGAGGGGAATTCTGTAACGTTCTGGCAATGCCATATGACAAATTGGGTTTGAATCTTAGGAGAGCTTTTTCGAAAATGCGATTCTATAGCCGTGGCATTATCATTTCAGCTCACGTGGCATTGTCAGAAGTCACATATTTCAGATTTCTGACAATTCAAATGACAACGAATTTTGTTAAACAAATCAACCAAGACAGACTGTATTTGCATAATATCACTAAGTTAAGGCATTTCATTTGAAAAATCAGTGAAAAGCATTTTCGAACTCATATGATATGACAAAAAAAGCTCGATTGGCATTGTCAAGTTTCGAACTCACGCGTGACAATGCCACGAAAATTACAGAATTCTCCTACTGGAGGGGAATTCTGTAACGCTCTGGCAATGACATATGACAAATTGGGTTTGAATCTCAGGAGAGTTTTTTCGAAAATGCGATTCTGTAGCCGTGACATTGCCATTCAGCTCACGTGACATTGTCAGAAATCACATATTTGAGATTTCTGGCAATTCAAATGACAATGAATTTTTTTTAAACAAATCAACCAAGACAGACTGTATTTGCATATCACTAAGTAAAGGCATTTCATTTAAAAATCAGTGAATATCATTTTCGAACTCATATGATATGACAAAAAAAGCCCGATTGGCATTGTCAAGTTTCGAACTTACGCGTGACAATGCCACGAAAATTACAGAATTCCCCTACTGATCAGTTGAAGAATGTCCCAATCTGCAAATATTGCATTATTTTTAAATTCTTAGCAAAAATCCTTAATACTGAATATTATTTCTTGTTCGAAAGAAAGACAGCGGAACTTAAACGTAAATAGAGTAAAATTGGGAAAAAATTGTTTGCGAATGCTTGCACTTTCGAGATATGTCAATATTCTTATGGAATAGATTTTCAAATGTCTTATAACAAAATTGTATAATCTCCGTTAACTCTGTCCGGACTGGAACATATCCTGTAAGCCAATTTCACGATTTTTTGGTCAAAGAAGAAAAAAATTGCGAAAGAGTTAATTTATATTTAAATAAAATATTTTAAATCTTCATTCCCGATTCCATAGGAGACATAATCGTAAGCGCAGTCTTAGGAACTTTCAGCAGTAATGTAAAGTTTACTGGATTCGACTTACATATATCTTAAATTTTAGAAAATTTCTAGTGATCTAAAACGGATTAACGTGAGACACTTATATCGTAAAACGAGCGTTTTACCGCTTAACCATTAGAGCGTGTCAAAGCTTTCTACCTAAATTTAAAACAATAAGAAGAATAAAATCATAAAGTTGACCCGTTTGTTATGTTAATTTAATTTTATATGGTTTTTTTCTTCATTCGGGTTTACTTAGCAACCCCTCAGTCGCATCAGAAACATTAAATTACTTGAAAAAGAAGAAAACCAATGATATCGGGTGGTATCTATAAATCTCTTGAAACTGGCAATGCCATGAAACCGATGACATGTTAGCTAAAGTAGATAGAGCATAATACGAAAAAATATGCAAATTTTTGCATTATTCAGACATCTCTGACTTAAGCTATGAATATCATTACAGACTATGATGCATAGTCCGCTAAGAGCTTCTAAAATGCAATGATATTTATTAATGCTCTTTGAGCAATAAAATGAGAAATCATCAATCATCCATGGGTTGAAATTTCTCTCAATCTCTGAGTACATTATCTTCAGCTGAAGATGGAAAATTGCAGTGGTTTTGGGATGTTTCTGTTAATTCTCTGTTCCATCCATCGATACAACGGAACACTTTGCCATTATTCACATAATCAATTTTATATAATTCACCAATATATATCCTCATGACGATGATGTTGTCACTCGGCATTAGTCGTTTATTTTACTTCCCTCTGCAAGATGGTGATGAATGAGGAAAAGTTGAAAAACTATTGCAGATAAAAGACGTCTTACAGCTTCTACTCATTCCATACTTTTAGCTCCCCAATCGGCTTGACACCATATTTATTTCTCGCAGGGTCTTTTCTTTTCACACTCCTTGCTAGTCACCCTAGGTTGTTCTCCTTTTTTGCTCACCGTGCACTTTATCACAAACTTCCAGCCAAGTGATTTCAGCCAAAATGGTGAGCCACCCATCTACCCCAATATCCCCCTGCCCAACCACCTCTGTCCGCGTGATATTTGTATTCACTCTGACGTTTGATGTATTGTATATTGAACTTTACTCTCCCACGTCTGACAAAGAGCATGGTTCTGTGGCTCTATTTTTTTTTCTCTTTTAACGCCCACCCCCTAGCTCCAGCATCTTCTGTTCGTCTCCAATTCCATGTCACCCATTCATGCTCTCATTGATGTTGACTTGGGTGGTAAAAAAGAAACGCCCAGGGAGGGACAATGGAACAGAATAGAGGGATGAGGTGTCGTGCCACCATATCATCAGTCTGCCCCAGGAAGACGTTCTCAATTTCAGGGAGAGGGATGAGAAGCCAATTTACATTTTATTGTCATCATTATCATTTTCATACGATCAAAAGTGCACTTGTACTACACAATAAGAATTATATGCACAGTCATTCTCATATGATTAACTATATTTTAACACAATTTACGGGGTGAAATACCAGGTTATACAGTAATCGCAGTTACATACATACATTTTGGTCCCTGAGCAATATTTAGACAGAGTTGAAAGGTTTTGCATTTAAAGAGTACAGAGATAAAGCTTGGGATAAGCTTTGATTTAAAATTGGGTATTATGTAGATTTATATTACAAAAGATTGTAATGTCTTTACGAGTTTGTGATTATTCGTCCATCGCCGTCTTAGTGTCATTTTGCCTGATTTTGGGTATACAATGGTTTATCACCGATTAAATTGATTCATAATTATAAATTAATTCCGAGCCAGAAAATTGATTAAGAAGTGTGCATGATAGAATGTTTTCGACATTAGTAACATGCTTACACACAAATAAAAAGGGATATTTGAGAGATATTTCGGATTCGAAATTTAAATACCTTTCCAAAAAATTCAAATTTAACCAAATCGATTAAGAAATGAGCCTTCGAAAGTGATTGATTTTTAGCCTTTTAGAATTCGAAATGGCAATTTTTTCGGTCATATATTTTGGTGAAATGTTCGCCTAGGGTACCTTTAAAACATATCCGAAAATGAAAAAGATATAGTGCTGCTGTTTGGCGGATTCATCTCCTTGGGTACATAACGAACGTCGTTCTCCTCGTACCATTCTTGGGTTGCTTTTCAGTAATGACACGACGCCAAATCTAGCCAGAAGATCGGGGTTATGTCATAGCATTCGTACAGAGGCAACAGGCATTTTTGGAGGCACTCCGTGATGTAAATTGACGAGTTCATGTTGCCCTGCATGAAGAACGCCTTGTTCTGACATCCACATGAGTAGATTGCCATCCAAACCGTGCATTTTTTGGAAACTTATCATAATTTTTGTACCTGTACTTTTTCTTACATTCTGTGCGAGACTTTACGATGTAATATTGCTGTCCTGGTAATTGTTTGAAGTCTCCTTTTACGTATGTTTCATCATCCATCAAGATGCATCCACTAAAGCCAGACATCATCTTATCGTGCAGCCTTTGAGCTCGTGTTTTATCTGACTGACTTTGTGCATCCATGCGATGAGGGGCTGATTGGGCCTAAAAAGTCTTCAGTCCATTCCTCTGTTTGATTTTGTGCACAAGACTAGAACATTTAAGTTTTTCAGCCATATCCTTCACAGATGTCGAAGGATTGTTCTTGTAGCGCATGATTATACCTTTTTCTCCAAATCTCGATCTCCAATACCCCGATACTTTCCACATCCAGGATTTTGGGCAATGGTTTTACTGTCGAAGAATCAACCTCCGGACGGTCTGGCGTGAGGTATTTGTGAGTGTTCTAATGTCCGCGTAATTGATTCCAGGATTTTTTAGATACGTCTACACAATCAGTTCCCTTATCTTATTCATTATTATTTCGTATCTCAGTGAAAAATGAACAGAATTTGATGAGAGTTTCACCAAAAGAAAGGTAAAAACACGTGTTACAATGTTTACATACAACGAAAATGCGAAGCTAGTAACTTCTGTCATAAAAATATCAAATAATTTGGAAAAATTTTATCGCGGACACGCTTTAACAGATAGAAAGATAATAAGAACCGAGAAATGGACGTATTTAACCTTTCTATTCCTTCTTTAGGAATTAGGAAAGTGGTTGAACCTCCAATATTAAAACCGTTTTGCAATTGTCAGGGTGAAGTTTATTTAAGAATACAATTAATCAAATGTAAGACCAGTGTGAGTCAGTTGAAATCGATTAATTAATTATTTTAATCATTTATTAATAATTATATTCTTCCTTCAAAATATTTCTTGCACAAGATCTCCATTTGGAAAAATTTACATCTAGTATATCATCAATTCTGGTATCAGACAAAAACAGGAGGAGAACAACATGCGAGATTAAAAAAAGGCATTTTTTCACGACAATCATTCATTTATCATCTCTGTGTGGCATCAATTTTATGAAATATGACAGTCTCGTGTTTACCCAGGACGAAACATGGTGTAAGAGATGCCCACAAGTCCACAGAGAATATTGTGGGCAAGAAATCATATCGCGTCCCCGAGTTTTCATCTTACATGTCACTGAACATGGTATTCTGACATACATACATTTCTTCTCCAGTACACTTCTTGGACACTTATCCCAGCGCATTTATTGGGAAAATATTTAAATTGTATATTTTTTTTAGACAATATTTGTTGCCTTTGTCGCCTTCTGGTCCGATATAACATAAATATGCTTAATATTGTCATATGCTCTCATCGATATTCAACTGACGAAGTCTCGTGAAATAAATTCAGTTTTGTGGGTTCCGAAGGTGCTTTATAATAAAACTTCGTGAGTGAATTGAGATGAAAAGTGAAAGAGGTCTTGTCAATTTTGTCTTGATGTATAAATTTATACAGATGAGTTCAGAGACCTTTCAACCTCTTGCCGAAGACTAAATTTCTTGGACAGAGTCATTAATCAGTCATTAATTATTCCAGGTTGATAATTGAGTAAAAGGAAAGACGTTTAAATTAAATGCTTCGCAAGTTGACGAACACCACTTGAAAAGTTGTAAGTCTTTATGTCTCTGTGAGCTCACCTTTTCAGTTGGAATGAACAAGGAAAAAAATTCTCCGATGGTGAATCATGAAAAGGAATTTATTTAATCTTCCTTTTTTTTCTATCCTTTCAATTTCAACCCTACATGCTCGCCCCGAAAGCAATATTAAAGGGTAAATAAAATACTCTGTGGGAATAGTAATTTGTAACTGTCACATTGAATAACATTTTCTTTTTATAGAGACTTTTCACTCACATTTCCTCACAAAAAATATATCCTCTCTTCTTAACTTTTTTATAGTTAAAAATGATGATAAAATGAAGGCAATGTTTTCATTTCAAAAAGCATTAATTTGCATTAAAAGGCACTCTTCCCCAAGGATTTTTTCCCCGTATCTAAATAGCTTTGAGTTGCTCAACATATCATATACAAGAGATTTTATTCGACAAGGAATTTTAGGTAAAATATTGAAGTAGTGTGGTTGCTTCGGAACAACTTTAATATGCTTTTACATTGTTACACAGAAGTTTCTGAAATCTAATTTCCAATTAATTTATGCTAACCTGATGATTTTTCGAGATAGAACCTACATTTTATTTAAGTGATTTATTTCAGTTGGAATTATCTATTCGATTTGTGATTGAAATTTGTAAAGTTAGGTTTTTGAAGTTGATTCGATGACGTCAATGATTAGTATTTCATCACTAAAAATTTTGAATATCAAATGTTTATTTCTACTCTGGATTTTCATACTCTAGATTTATTTCGGATTTTGTCAAAGATCTTTCAAAGTAAAAGTTTCAGTGTTTTCGAGTTTATTAAAATTGGCCTGTATCCTCTTTCCTGATTCGATGATTCGCAATTTGTTTTCGGATAGTTACAATATCTAAATCAATGGAGTTTGTAATGCTTCAGCGTAAAGAATTTAAATTCAGTGACCGTTAAGACGTGTGTTTCAAAGTGGCTCCCTGGGCCTCGATATTAGGTTAAAATTTATCTTTTTAAGACAATTCTTCTATTAATCTGTAAGAAATTAATTCCAAAATATGAATATTTTATCCCCTGTATTTCTAACACTACCCAGAAAGTACCCATGCTTCGTATGATCCCAAGCTTCGTAATGACCAAATATTGCCTATGTTTCACAATAAATGTGACTCGTCGCATCCTCATTTTAAAAACAGTTTTTAAAATATATTACGGAGTCAGATTTATTCAGAAATATAGGAAAAAATTAGTCATTACGAAGCTAGGGATCGTACAAAGCATGAACACCTTTCCATCTTCCATATACTCAGGATTTTGGCGTTCGGGATTTTGGCGTTCGGGATTTTGGCTTTCGGGATTTTGGCTTTCGGGATTTTGGCTGCCACCGACTTTTTGCTATTTGAGGAATTTCTGGTCAACAATTTTCGTCTGTGTATTTCCATATTGCTATCATAATTGCATATATGTATGTGTGATGAGAAAGTTACGACAATTGCTCCAATTGCTGATCCAATAGAAGATATTAGAATCTTACAATATTCAATATACAGAAATTAAGATTACTATTGAAGGATAAAGGATTAAAGCTTAAGGTTTCCAGTATTAAGATCTTTTCGACTAGATTCAAAATTGACGACTACTTAAAAATATTTGACGATTAAATTTCTAATTTTAGTTTATTTATAATGAGGAAATTTTGAAAGAATTAGGTCACCATCAAATGTATTGAATGCTGAAATGATCTTTCTTAATCTGACTTTCGGGGTGTCTGACTTTCAGCACTGTCCGATTTTTGACAAATACCCTGTAAGCTTAAAACTTAAAGATTTCGGCATTTTTTTTTAACTAATCTGAAATTTTACGCAGATTACTTACCCAGTTTTTAGATCTGAATTAAGGAAAATTAATTCATTGAAACTTATTCAAAATTAAGGTGTTTATTACAACAGTATTTTATACTTTGTAATTAAATGCCATCCAATATCCAAATAGGGTGAATTAGAAATCTAGAGGTAGCAAGAAGAGCAGGAAATCCAACGAGGATGGCACAAAAGAAGTGACTGAAGATGAGAGCAAACATTTTTGGAGGATTAAAATTCAATGAAAAGAAATGAAAATGGTGTGAAAGATGACTCCGAAGGTGTGATTGAAAAGGAATCAAATTGAATTTCCAGTGTAGAGGTAAACTTACGACTGAGCTGTAATCTTGATGATGCCATTGAAGGTTGGAGGAAATGTGTTTGTCGATGGAATGCATTGGGCCATTTGCTATATTATTCTTCATCGTAATGAATTCTATTGAATTTGAGGGGTTTACATATATAGAACATCCAGCTTCTTTCGATACACACATATTTGATTGGATTTTCATTCTGAGACCTAGCTTCCTCTCCATTCCCCTACCCCCATCCCACTGGGGACTAGTCCCACGCAAAAATGCCACGTTCAATTTTGAGAACATGCCTCTGATGGTTTTCCCCATCCGGGAAATACTCTGACACATATGGAGTCATTCCCACACATCATTTAAATAATTTCCTATGGCAGAGAGATGAGTTTCCTCCTCGACACCACGAGTTTTGGCAACCCCCAGAAACCAAACTGTTCACCCCAAAAACCCATCCTTCTTACCATGAACAGTCTTTTACGTTTTTGCTATCCCCGTTTCGGTTTCAATGGAAAACGACTCAGATGGAAAATGTGTTTGCCACCACCAGGGAAATTATTGCCACTTCTTCGGAGGCAGTACTGAAGGAAGGAGAGGAAAAGTTTACAACCACTCGTACCAGTATTCTTTGGACCGCAAAAACTGCCAACTCCCACGTCACTTTTTCCAAGTTCCGACGAGAGTCAAATGTGTGTGATTTGCATAGCAGAAAGTTAATGATGCGAATTGTTTAATGCTGTTTTATTAGACACATTTTACCATGAGAGCATGTCTTGTGACCAAATCTTTATGATGAAGAATTAAAATTATTACCTCCTGAAATTATTGGATACATATGAGAGTATGAATTCTCCGCTTCCAAAAAATGTACAAGAGAGAGACTTTGAAAATTGAATGACTAGAAATTTCCTGTAAAGTTTCCGCAGTTTACAACGACATAATCTTAAAAGTTATTCAACTAATAATTTGGGTTTTCAAATTTAAGTAGATTGTGAAACGCCTGAAAACTTTAGGGATTTTAAATGTGTCAAGAACAGCTGGATAAAATGAAATTGAAATTTAAAAAGAACACGAAAACTTGTCGTAGAAACTCAAATTCATTTTTTACATTATGTTAAATATTGATGACTTCTAAATATTTAGTAGTGTAGATTTCAGATCATCTCAAAGATTTTTAAGAGGGTTTTTCGGGAATCCAAGAATCATGAACAGTAATCGTTTATTCCCTGTGGACCCTACAAATTGGGAACAATTTTCATTAGAATTTGTTTTTATTGTTGAAATTTTGACATTTTCTGAAATGTTCAGTTTTTTCATGTATATTCAGCTAATAATAAAATCAATAAAATAATAAATAATTCCTAATAAAGATTGACTTTAATAAATGATTCAAGGCTAACCCTTAATGCTGAGAAATTTGCTGATTATTGCAGCAAGTGGAAACTAAAGTTAAATGCCGACAAAACGCAGTCAATCTTCTTTACAAAAAGGAAATCTGCCAAATTTAAGCCAGAACGCCCAATAACTTTTCAAAATAAAAATATCAAATGGTCCTGTAGTTTAAAATATCTTGGCCTTGTTTTTGATCCAACTTTAACTTGGAAAGAGCATATCCACCATTCCCAGGAAAAAGCGATAAAATGCATCAAAATTTTTTATCCTTTAATTCATAGAAAATCTAAACTTTCAGAGAAAAATAAAATGCTTGTTCTAACAGCCATTGTCAGAGCATTCCTCTTATATGGTTGCCCAGTTTGGGGAAATTGTGCTAAGACACACATCTCTAAACTTCAAATTGTACAAAACAAATTTTTGAGATTAATACTAAATTTACCTATTTTCACTCCTACACATTGGCTACACGAAATAGCAAAAATCGAAACTATTGATCATCTCGTTGTCAAAATTTTAACGACTTTTCAGGAAAAATGTCACAGTAGTGCGCACCCTATTATACAAGATCTTATGGTTATGGACTCCACCTCGTCTTAATTCTTATAAGAATACAGTTTATGAAGTTTTTATTCCTAATTTTCTTCTTCACTATTTTTATAAATCAAATCTTGTAAAATTCATGTTAAAACTTTTGAATATTGTATAAAGTTGAAAAGTGTAGTAACACTGAACACTAATTTTATCGTTAAAAATTTTGTAATGTTATCAATATAATTTAGAAATAAATCGTTGTTGAAAAAAAAAATGATTCAAGGGGTTGTGTGGGTTACGAAGACTAAAAAGCAGTAAATATTTAATTTTTTTCAACATCATTAAACATTTGCTATTATTTCTGTATATAATTTTGAATATAAAATTAATTCCAACTCTTAAGCATATAATGTATATCATTTAATCTATATTTTGAGATATTTTTAATTAAAAAAAATCAATAATTCATCTGTAGAGACTTTATTTTCGTATTTCAGACATCTTTTCTGATAAAACTTACTTTGCAAGGTTACAAAAAAAGCTTAAAGTATGAATTTAGCTCTCGTTCTGAGAGAAAGTATTTTATTTTATGAGTTCTGATAAAAATCTACTTATTCTGAGTAATTGTGATTACCACAAAGCCTTTTTTAAAGTTCTCCGAAAATCAAGGTTCAATGGATGAATTTTTAATTTTTTTTAATAATGTAATTTAAATGCTATATTTTTATATGCTTAAGATTTTGACCCCTTATTAGTGCTTTAAGATCAAAATTAAAGTATGGTTAGTATTATTTAAAGCCTTAACATTAATATTCGCCATCTTAAATTCAATGTAAATGGCTTTGCCAATCTTTAAACAGGAAAAACGTTTTCTCTGTAGTAATTTCTATCTTCTATGAAGATTTTAAAGGGACAGAATAATTTTCTACCAACTTTAAATAATTTTCTTTCGTAATCTGCATTCAATCTCACATCAACAATTACTCCAAAGTTTCTGAAATGCTTTTAGTGTTCATACTTGAGATACATTTTCCACGAAATTTTCTCCAACCTAACATTTGATTGCACTTAAGACCACTCTCTCATATCTTGTAACTTTAAGTTTATTGGTATCTCTCATAGTGCAAAAGCAAATCACCACATATAGTCTATTTTTGCAAAATTGAGCAAGTGGAAAACCTGCCCATTGATGCTTAATAACTCAATACAGAGTATATAAGAGATTAAGGCAATGCGGACTGCAGACTGAACAAATTGCCACTGATAATTACTTTACTTAATAATACCTCCTGACCACTTAATACGAGATTAATTTCAATAAATTGCTTATTCACTAAATTGATTTTGTTCTCTCCTGGCTTAGCCCATCACCTCTTGTTTGATAATGCTAAGGCAAATTGCACAAAGCTATTAATTCGTGTTTTAAGTAATTTGTTTGCTAAACAGAAAGAGAATTGACACAGTGTACTGTCGAGAATTATTTCAAACTGATTTTCGTTTTATTTTTCGAATAATCCTCCAATGGAGTGTGTTATTTGAGAGTCCTTTTAGAGCTTTAAGGCAAAGAGAAGCAAATATTGAGAAAATACTTAACATTTTGAAGTCTTGTATGGGGTAAGCAAATAATTTATTGTGTCTCGTACAGCTTGTACAGTAGAATAATGCTCAATTGTAGCTCTTTCCTCTTCCTTGGGGAATTTATAGGAGATTGGATACTGTGCGAGACAATGGAATCTTAAATTATTTCGTTGCAAGTATTATCATGAAGACATTGATAATGATCCGTAATTATGTGTGTTCTTGGGGTATTATGCAGCAAATGAAGCTTCAGCATCAAGAGATGGTTAGTGATGAAAAAAATCGACGGCACGAGATTGCGGCTCTTGGTCCATTCTTCTTTGCCATCGTCTTCTTCAACAAATCGTTAACGTTAAGCCATCAACAGGGCACATTTTTTGGCTTGGGCCGGGACATCAAAAGAAAAGTTGCGAACGAAGAACAAACTCAAGAGTGCACCAGGGAGAGGAAGCATTTAGCTAAAATGCATGTAGGAGCTATCATTTAAAACACTAAACCTGATAAATGATGACTTTCAGCAATCAATTTCAGCCTCAATTGAGGAGGTCAAAGTGTTTACATTCGCCCAAGAAATCCATCTTTTCCAACACAACAAATACAAAAGAGACGATAATTGCTCAGTCATAAATACTCCGCATTTTATGTTGATGCGAAATGGCTTGAAGTGTGTCTTGAGCCCTCAACTCAAATTACCAAGTTCACTTCATGATAACAAAAAAAAAGTTATTATTTCAAGAGTGTCTGCGCGCCTTTCTCTCTCTTCCATCACCCTCAAACCGTAACTTGAGAAAATTCTTTTCTCCTCTAATGGGGTTGGTTTTCTCTTGCGACCTTTTGATGTTGGTTCAAGGAATGTTGTCGCATGCCACTTGACACCGACATGCTGTTGCTGTTACCTCCATAAGAAGCCCCTCTTTTACCTTATAAAGCCGACAGAAACAGAACGACAGAGGATGAGACGTAGGTCGGCTTGACTACGATGGGTTGTCTAAAATTATCCAAAATATACACTTAACCCTTGACTTCATGCATTCTTTTTTTACACTATACATTTTTTTTTGATTGGACATACATTTAATGTTATAGAATATTTTGGTGCTTTAAAATATTTTCGTTCTATTGCATCTTACGATTGGCTAGATGCTAGAACTTTAAAGCCATTGCCAATCAAAGAACATTATATAACATAAATATTTTATTGGATCAAATATTGATAAAAAGCAAACGAACAACAAAAAACAAAATTTCGTGAATGAAATATTGAATTAAAATATTAAATTTTAATAATCAACATCAAAGGTAAAACAGAAACGTCTTTATCAAACAGAACACCTTTGCCGAAACCTGCAAGAGAATTCAATGCTTTTAACCCTTTAAGGACGATTGGAACACCGGTGTCCCATAAAGAATATAATTTTTCCTGACTACCTAAAGTTATTTTTTCTCATGTCTGTACATAATTGTAAAGTAGAAGGTTGAAGGAATCTAAAATATTTTTTGCAAGTCTCTAGCTATTTACTATGTAGTAAATATTTAAGCTCAAAAATGGTGAATTTTTAAATTCTCAAGTTCATAATTAATTTTATTTATTTTTTATACTTCTAATTTTTTTTAAGCAAAACCCTTTTGGCAATAAAAACTACAATACTTATACGTAATATTTTTCATTAAAGTGAAAAATATTATTCATTGGTATTGTCAGAAAAATTAATTAAATTTTTGTGCTGTTTTTGTCCCTATCGTTCGTAGAAACAGAAAACACACCGAATCAGACTCTGTTGGAGTTTCTAAAGTTCGATGTAAGACTTATCATTGATTATGTTTCTCGGTTTAATTTTTATTGTTAATTTTCAGTCCGTAAAAATTGCCTCGTCGTTAAAGGGTTAAAGTTCTAAATTAAATGTTGAATAAATTCGATTTTTTATGGGCAAATTTATAGTTTTACTTTACAACTCATGTTTACAGAGTTTTAAATATTTTGTTACATGTAGATAATATGCTTTGGATTTGAAAATGCAAGAAATTATGTATCAAAAATCATTCCTTTTATCACAAACTGTTAATTACCTCAGAAAATTTCTGATTTCCAAAATTTCTTAAAAATGTTTTTGAGATATTTCGAAGAATCGTTTGTGGATTTTTTTTTTAATTTTTGAAAATACTTTAAGGATTGTCTACACAGAAAATGATATTTTGTAAAAATGTTCGTAAATGTTTATGAATTCCTATGAGGGAGTTACGAAATGCTCGTGAATCTTATGATCCACAAACAAGTTCGTAAAAGTTTGTACTTTTTTCACAAACATTGTTCGTAACATGATCATTTGACGAACATTTTTTGTATTTTTACAAACATTTGTCCGTAAATGTTTGTAAACACACAAAAATATGTTCCTAAAATTTTGTCATTTGTTCATAAATGTTCGACAGGAAAACAAACATTTACGAACAAATGACAAAATTTTACGAGCATTTTTTTTTGTTTTGAATATTTCGTAACTCCCCCATAGGAATTCACAAACATTTACAAACATTTTTACAAAATATTTTTTTCTGTGCAGACGAACATTTTGTTCATGTAATAACAACAACCTTGAATAATTACTTCTAAGGGGTTTCAAGGTTAAACGTTAATCAGGTCTAAATATCTTATTTCTTAACTTTTTAAATTTTGAAATTCATATTAAGATGGACGAAACCCACATTAGTTTGTAATAAGCCTAAAAGATTTTTTGAATGCCACAAGTTTGAACCGATAATCAATTTTAAAGCCCAAAAGCAATTAAATTATTCTTATAGAATTCGCTTAAGATTTTGAGGTCATTATAAATTGGAATGCAATTAATGAATCACCAGTAAGCATAATAGAGAGAGACTGCATTGAAGGAAATTAATGAAAATACTTGAACTTCAGGATGCTTGAATTCAGAATTTAACGGATTGAATCGGTAAACAAGTTTATTCATAATTTAATAATTTGTCAATAATTTATTATTTTATTGATTTGTTATTGACAAATTTTAGTGCAAAGTAGTAAACTCACAATTTTGAAATTTTTAGGAGTGTAATTAAATTATATTATTAATTTGTTACTATTCTATATATTATCGATAGTAAAACACAGCCATTTAAAATTGCAATACATGTTCTGGTTACAAAAATACCTATTGTATTAACTTTACTAATTAATTACTCGTAAAACAATTTTGCTTCCGGTCATAAAAATCGTTAAAGGGTTAATATAATAATTATACAAAACCTCTATTCCACCCATTCTTGATCTTTAAAGTCACACTATTCGCCTGGTTAAACTTCAGATTTCTACTCCTCCATATAGCCCAACTCATACCATCCTTCCGGGGAGCACTTCCAGTGACATGTGACTGATGTCGAGTGAAATTCGAGGCAAAGGCACGTCCATGTCGTTAGCGGAGACTCCGTGAGTGGCTTCTGAAAAACACAGCTCCTATCTAGGGCGATCCTTCCACTGTTCCCTAACACGTTCTCTCTGGAAAATCCCTCCAATCCCCCTTTTTTGCAGTGGGTGAGATGAGGATCCGGAAATGGTACACACTTCTCCGTAAATCCTCCCGGGGAGCATTTTCCTCAATTGGGGAAGTGGTGCTGCATTTGACATCAAAGAAACATTTTCAGTGGAAATATTTCGCGACCACAGAATTTCTGCGAGGCACTATATATAGTAGTTACCATGAGAGCTCTGGGCGAGATGGTCGGTTAAATATCACGCCACTTGGTCGTTCATTCGCTGTCAGAAGCACCCTAAATTATAGAACAAGTCGGATGACCCGAAGGGACATGGTTTCAATTGGTAAATTCATCTGGGAAATTTTCCGAAAATCCATAGCACTTCGAGGCATTTCCCAGAACAAAATTTCATTGAAAACTCTTGGAAAATTCTCAGAAGAGCTTTGGATGAGGAAGGTATCAAGTAATTGCATCGCGATAAAAATTCTCGAGCTCTCACAAGAGTCATTACAATTTTGAGTACGTTGAAAGTCCACGTTTTAGATACAATTTTCACGATTTTCACCGTCTCGCTAATTATTGAGCTAGTCAGAGAGCTATTGAGAACAAACTCTTAGCACAAAAGTTTTATTGCAATGCAATAATGGGAGGAATAAAATTTCATTCTAGCGAGAATAGAGAAACTCTTTTTCTCGACAAGTGCAGGAAATCAATAGGATATTGAGAAATGGTGAAGATGACAAAGAGTTAAGGATACAAGTTAGTTCGACTGGGTGCACTCGATCGGAAGGATGCAATAAATCAAATGATGTCCCAGAGATGCATCGGAAGGTACTCCTACCAGGATGAGCAGATAAATTAATTGAAATCCAATCAAGAGGATGGCTCCTTGATTGGATTTGTCGTTTTCAGCTTTCCTATACATTAGAAATTCTGTGGGAAGTCCTTAACTTAGGATGTTCCTGTTCGTGCATGCCAATGATAAGAAGGAGTAGAATTTGATAGTAACCGCGTGTCAGATGAGCGATGAGAAACCGTACTAAGCTCAAGACATAGCCTGGAAAGGTAAATTAATGGATTAACATTCCCAAAGCTGAAAGACACAACTATTCCATTATGGAGCAGAGAGAAGAGTGACAAGCGCGCTAAAAATCCATCCATCGCGTTTGATTTTAATTGATTTATCGCCGGATTCCGCGACACTAATTCATCGTATAGAAGAACAAATCGGTGGTTGAAGCTGGTTGCAGAGTGCTCCCGTGTCCGACAGGTGATCAGACCTGATTCTCTAAGACACTCTCCTTCTCAAGCTCCGCATCCAATCAGTCTCCGACATCGGTTCTCATTAAACACGCAACACTCTTCATGCCAAGATGAATATTCTTGGGTGGGATTATGATGAAGGGGACACTTTGAAAATAAATGTGAGTCTCTTGCAAATTAAAATGCAGCTGAAACTGTGAAGAATTATGGGGTACAAAGGCATTCTATTTGTGGTCACAGTGTGGTGCAGTAAGAACGCACTTCTGAAAGCTCGAAAAGACTTTGAATGCTCATCAACACATTTACTTGACGAATATGATGAATAATAGGCTTTAGTTTAAAATCTGACAATAAGATTATTCTAATTATTTTTTGCCATCCGGAAATATTATATGATTTTTTTTTAACAATCTTAGTTTATATTTTATAACGTCTGAGTTGAAATTCGATTTCAATTATCGGGCTTTAATTTTGATAATGATTAACATGGTGGAACAACGTTCTATACACTCAGAGAAATCCGAAAAAGTTAAAATAACATTCGGGAAATGTTAATTTTACCCCGCAGTATTGATCCGAAATCGGTGTAAATATTACCCTTTTTAGGTGTATTATGGGCTAAAGTTATCCTTCTTCCATGTTGATTTTACCCTTAAAAGGAGTAAAATTAACATTAAAAAATGTTAATATATTTTTACACCCAAAAAGTGTTAAAGTTGTGACGAAAAAAAGTTAATCGCAGCCTCTTTTTTTAATCAGTGTAGGAACTATGTTTTCTCATAAGTTTTCTCACAGGATCCTGGGACAACACTTACATGATATAGCGAGTACGGGAGACTGGGGCAAAATTTGTCAAAACGAAAATTTCAATATTCACTAGTTTCTAAAATAAAAGAGACTGAGGCTTGAAATTTTTGTTATAGATAGCCTTTATGAACCTTCTTAAACTTACAAAGTTTCAAGGGATTCGAGGAAGGATTATGTAAAATAAAAAATAATGAAATTTTGAGCCCTATTTTTTGAATATTTGGCTTACAGAAAATATCAATACTGATTAGCTCAATTTAAGCACATTTCTCGTTAAGATCTATCTTCGAAAAATTATCTTCGACAAAGTTGTAGAGGAATAAATTTCCTATAAAAATATGTCTATTTGATATTTTTAACGTTTTCGAGAGTAAAACGTCACAAATTATCCGCAGACTGACGAAATTTGCCCCAGTAATTTTGAGAATCTCCACAAAATCGACCTTTAGAAAGTGATTCGAAAATCACATTTCTTTCGAGATAGAGGAAAATAGTCTTCTGCAATGTTGTAGAGCAGTAAATTTCCTATAAGAATATACTCATTATAAAACGTTTAAATTTTCTCAGAACTCGTGAAAGAATTAAAAATGCGTTTTGACAAGTTTTACCCCAGTCTCCTCTACTCTGCGACTTCATTATAATGGAATACGCTTCTTTACTCATATGATAAGCATTGATAAGTTTTCGTTAGTTGAGATACAGCGTAGGCCGGTATCGGCCAAAATTCCGAGGAGTTTAAATCTTCAATGAGTCGAAATCTATAGGGTTGAAATCTCGATTTGGTTGACATCCCGAAAAACCAAAATCCCGAAAGCCAAAGTCCCGAATGGTTAAAATTCTGAAAGGGACGAAACTAAATACTTGAAGGATAATGCCTGGAAAAATCTCCCAAAACACACAAAATTGTTCCTTGTCTCCAACAAGTGCGGTTGCAACCAACGGAGCAGCTATAACACTTTGAAGAATTCGGGATTTTGACGCTTTCCGTATTTTGGCTCTTTCGGGATTATCGTTGAAAAGGATTTTGGCTTTCAAGATTTTGACCAGGACAGGATATTTCTGAGTATATGGAACTCGAATTATAAGCCTAATGCCAATAAGAGCTTTCGAGTTAGACTTAAGAATTAGGCCGGTATCTGAAACAGTAAAATTAGAACTGCAGCACCCAGGATTCTCTATTCGGAATTTGGTTCTATTATGTATCCCTTGTAGATTACTTTCTTAATGGCCTCTACACTCTAGACAAATTTATGTCCATATTTAATAGTTTGTCCTATATAAGAATAGGCAATATGCTTCAATATGGATATGAATTTCTCTGGTATACAGAGGCAATAAAGTTCAGGGTGTATTAAAGCCCTTGGTGAAAAAGTCTCAGTACTTATTAATACCTTGTAGCATCTGCCATATATTACAAGTTTGGACAGTTAAATCTGTCTTTATCTTCATCGAGATTATTTTGCAACATGTAATTTTTTTGTTTCCAAACTTTAAAAATTAAATTGTGAATTGCAAATACTTTGAGTTTCCGATCTCAGCTACTATAAATTTATCAAGACTTACTACTGGTGTCTCTCCTGTGTTTCAAATCATTTTCAAAGGGAATGTTTTGGGAAGACTCCAGAAACACCACATGCATTAATTGAGTCAAATTATGTGGGTGGATCGACGACAGTTTGAGAGACATGACTCGACATCTCAATTTCTTTGCTGCATCCCAGCAAGACAATCTTTTTTTTCCATAAACCCATTGTAGATTATGTGCTCGAATAGAACTAGCTTCAATTTATTTATCTTTCATGTGGGTGAATTTTTATTGTTATAGAGCACTTAGTCGAAGCCACAGTCATTTTTTTGCCGTTTTCACCGCGGTTCTTCCGCTCTGAGAAATCTTTAGGTGGCCACTCTTTGAAGGAGACATGTGATCACTTTTGTCAGTGGGTGTTTCTGTTAATTAACCTTTTTCTCCCCCCAGAATCTGCGTGTGTAAAAAGTTGCGTGTTGTTTATTTTATGCGATCATCGGGAGCTACCTACACGCGTGCATTAGGCCAAAATGCGCAACAGAGTTAATCACCAGGGAGCGGAATGTAGATTTAGATTAATTTAATGGTTAAACGTCTTATGTGGCAATGGGATATTTATGCAATTGCCCATAGATTATTCAGTCGTTGACAAGAATAGGTGTTCAATTATGCGTTCACAATACATTTCTGGAAATGCATTGGAAATTCAGAAGTGGGATTAAGTATAATGTATTTTTTGACAATAACTGGCAATAAAGTGTCGAGAAGTCTACTACAGTAGAACCCCGCTATAGGCCATCACTCTATAGTCAACAATTTATCGACCGTTGATTTCAAAACACTGATTTTAGGTTATGTTTTTTAGTACGCGACATGCAATGTTGTCATAATTATTTTAATATTTTTGGCAAACTTTAATGAGTAGTTCTGATAATTGTGGTCCATAATGAAGAGAGCGAGGACAAGTACCACAATCGCAAAGAAAGTGTAAGCCGTCTAGCAATTTCGATACTAAAAGTCGTTGATAATTTTAAAAAAGGGACAGATAATCCTAACCGGCTTATGTAGGTGAGATTCTTAACGTGAGCTAACTCGGAGTGCATGCAAGTTCGATTTAGAGCTGAAGTTGGGGGACGCCATTCAGTTATCTTGAATCAAATTCGTGAAATTATACAAATTTTGTATTTAAACCAAAATATCAAGGATTTGGATGAACTGACAGAAAAGTGATATATGGGTGAAATGTAGACCAGAATGTTCTTTATAATTTTGCCGTAGAACTTGAACTCATCGATTACTCAGAAGCCAAGATAAGCGAGGTTTTTTGTTTCTTAACTCGTTTTTTCATCCAGAGTGCCCCAAGTAGTCATTTGTTGAACTTCAACTATATCAAAGAATTGTTGTATTTTGCGGGACTTTCCATTTAAACCCATATTTTAAGTGTCTTGGTGGAGTAGAGGCAGTCAAATTGGCATCTGAGTGATTTCAAAGCGTTATTATTGGAAAAATCAATTTTTTCACACTTAAACGGCAAAATCGGAGTGATAGAGTAGTCTGAGTGGAAAATGATGTATGGACGAAATATAGAGACAAATGTGCTCTACAATTATGTCGAAGTAATAATCAAAATCGGTTCAGCGACAGTCGAGATAATTGAGGTTATGTGATATTGAAATTGGTTTTTCGACTGTGGCGCCCCTGGTGTTGGTCCCACGAAGTTCAAATATTCTAGAAAGTTGTAGCATTTGGTAAGATCTTTCGTTTAAGCCCTCATTCATCAAAATCGGTCATATAGAACGGGAGATATGATTTTTTGAATTTCGTGAACTTTGACCCCTCATATCTTCGGTTCTATTGAAAACACAACGCACATACGCACCATTTTGGAAACGTCCTAGACTGGGCTACAACATACTAAAATTTCATTAACTTGCACAATGCCGTTTTTGAGAAAAGTGACTTTGAATTTCGATGAATTTTGACGCTATCACAGCGCCACCTGTGGTGACTTTTTGAACTTCCATCTGAAAGTGCTCATCGAGACGAAACCAAAAAGGTAAAATTTAGGTCGCTATGTTAGTTAGAACCGGAGATAGAGGCCGGTCAATGTTCGAACTTTGACCCCTTATAGCTCGGGTCAGGGGTTATAGATCGACTTAAGGTTTTTTTTGTTTGATAGGTATAATCAACGGCTACAACATACTAAATTTTCAGCCCGATGCACAATGGAATTTTTGAGTTATTTAACTTATAAGATTTAAAAATTTTCTTTTTAATAATAGCGCCCCTAGCGGTGGTTTTATGAGCTTGCGATGTTAGAAGGGGAAGTGGAATTTCACGAGAGCTTTCCAAAAAGCCCTCACTTTTTAAATTCTAACAATTATAACCGGAGTTATGGCAATTTTAAGAAATTTTTTTTGGACCCTTATAGCTCGGGTCAGGGGGGTCGAGGGACCTTAAGTTTGGTATTGATGGAAAGCTCTAAGGCCCAGCTATAACATACTAAAATTTGAGCCCGCTCGATGCCATAGGGGCGGAGCTATTGAGAAAACAAAAAAAGGGGGGTCTTCAAAATGGCGGAAGGAGGGGTGGGGGGTGGGGGGTCTATGCACCAAGTTGCAATTTTCACCCGATATATAACCTTTGCCGAAAACCGCAAGTCGATATCTTTTTTAGTTTAGGAGCTATTAAGCTCCAAAGAGCGGCCGGCCGGGAACGTATATTAGCCACATAAGGTAAAGTACCCTTACCCGACCGGGTTCCTCTATTCGACCGGTGGGTCAATTTTTGAATATTTGATGGTGAATTTCATCAATTTCTATGAATTTGTCACTGATTCGTATTATTTAAAGAATAATTAACCGGCCGATAATCCTAACCGGCTTATGTAGGTGAGATTCTTAACGTGAGCTAACTCGGAGTGCATGCAAATTCGATTTGATGCTGAAGTAGGGAGACGCCATTCAGTTATCTTGAATCAAATTCGTGAAATTATACAAGTTTTGTATTTGAACCAAAATGTCAAGGATTTGGATGAACTGACAGAAAAGTGTTATATGGGTGAAATGTAGACCAGAATGTTCTCTATAATTTTGCCGTAGAACTTGAACTCATCGATTACTCAGAAGCCAAGATAAGCGAGGTTTTTTGTTTCTTAACTCGTTTTTTCATCCAATCCAGAGTGCCCCAAGTGTTCATTTGTTGAACTTCAACTAAATCAAAGAATTGTTGTATTTTGCGGGACTTTCCATTTAAAATCCTATTTTAAGTGTCTTTGTGGAGTAGAGGCAGTCAAATTGGTATCTGAGTGATTTCAAAGCGTTATTATTGGAAAAATCATTTTTTTCACACTTAAACGGCAAAATCGGAGTGATAGCGTAGTCTGAGCGGAAAATGATGTATGGACGAAATGTAGAGACAAATGTGCTCTACAATTATGTTGAAGTAATCATCAAAATCGGTTCAGCGACAGTCGAGATAATTGAGGTTATGTGATATTGAAATTGGTTTTTCGACTGTGGCGCCCCTGGTGTTGGTCCCACGAAGTTCAAATGTTCTAGAAAGTTGTAGTATTTGGTGAGATCTTTCGTTTAAGCCCTCATTCATCAAAATCGGTCACATAGAACCGGAGATATGATTTTTTGAATTTTGTGAACTTTGACCCCTCATATCTCCGGTTCTATTGAAACCACAGCGCGCATACGCACCATTTTGGAAACGTCCTAGACTGGACTACAACATACTAAAATTTCATTAACTTGCACAATGCCGTTTTTGAGAAAAGTGACTTTGAATTTCGATGAATTTTGACGCTATCACAGCGCCACCTGTGGTGACTTTTTGAACTTCCATCTGAAAGTGCTCATCGAGACGAAACCAAAAAGGTAAAATTTAGGTCGCTATGTTAGTTAGAACCGGAGATAGAGGCCGGTCAATGTTCGAACTTTGACCCCTTATAGCTCGGGTCAGGGGTTATGGATCGACTTAAGGTTTTTTTTGTTTGATAGGTATAATCAACGGCTACAACATACTAAATTTTCAGCCCGATGCACAATGGAATTTTTGAGTTATTTAACTTTTAAGATTTAAAAATTTTCTTTTTAAAAAAAGCGCCCCTAGCGGTGGTTTTATGAACTTGCGATGTTAGAAGGAGAAGTGGCATTTCACGAGAGCTTTCCAAAAAGCCCTCACTTTTTAAATTCTGACAATTAGAACCGGAGTTATGGCCATTTTAAGAAAATTTCTTTGGACCCTTATAGCTCGGGTCAGGGGGTCGGGGAACCTTAAGTTTGGTATTGATGGAAAGCTCTAAGGCCCAGCTATAACATACTAAAATTTGAGCCCGCTCGATGCCATAGGGGCGGAGCTATTGAGAAAACAAAAAAAAGGGGGGTCTTCAAAATGGCGGAAGGAGGGGTGGGGGGTGGGGGGTCTATGCACCAAGTTGCAATTTTCACCCGATATATAACCTTTGCCGAAAACCGGAAGTCGATAGCTTTTTTAGTTTAGGAGCTATTAAGCTCCAAAGAGCGGCCGGCCGGGAACGTATATTAGCCACATACTTATATATTCGTGATCAGGAAGTGCTGAAACACATTTTGGCCAAATTTGAGGTCGATCGGACGACATGAAATTTTGTTAGGATTATAGTAGGTGAGATTGTTAAGAATCTCACCTAATATTGGGAAAGATAAGTGAGACTGGGGCAAAAAGTCACAAAACGGATATTTTATTTTTTTTATGATCGCTTCAAAAATTTCTAATAAGCGCAGTTTTATAGGAAATTTACCGCTCTACAACTTTGTGAAAGTAATTTTTCTCTATTTTGTAAGAAAATACATTTATCGAGCCGATTTCTAAAAGGTAATTTTGTGACCATTCTCAAAAATGCTGGGGCAAATAGTACCAGACATTGGGTATTATCATATTTTGATTCGCTTTATTACGGGCTTCTGTAAATTTGCAAAAATACCTAGAGGACATATTTTCATAGAAAATTTATTCATCTAAACTTTTGTAAAACGCCGTTTTCTCTGCGAGAAAAGTGAGAAAACGAGGAAAGCACTTTTCAAGCTATTTTAGAAAAAAAAACACACAAAAGACTGCAAATCGTTTGACCAATGAAAACAACAAGCGGCGAGACATGGTAATGACGTTTCTTTTCGCCGTAAGACATCAGAAATTGCTTCGCTTTTTCTTACTTTTTGCTCTATACCTTTTGTTACTTTTTACCCCAAGTGGCCATTTTGAATAAAATGATTTAGTATAAGAAAAAATAATAATGCATGTCTATAAATCCCCTTGCCGGAAGACCTAGTTCCTTCATGGAATGTTGTGCCAGCATTATTATATTATATTTACACCGTTAATTTGGAATTAGTTCTAGACTTGAACCAGAGTAAGATTTTTGTAAAAGCGATGTCAAACATTGCCACATGTCAAATGTCATCCCAAATCTAATTCCTTTGAATTAGGATGGAATAGAATTGAATTGAAATCGTAACTGAATACCGATTTTACTAATAAAATGCAATTAACATTTATTCATAGAAAATAAGGATCTTCATTTTTTTGGAATCATCACGTCTTATGGCGTTTACACACTAGAAGCAATTTTCGTAAAAAAATTCCATTAAAAAAATACGTTGATGTATTAAGGGGTTTAGTAAGTGCCAATGAGGCCCTACATATATACCCGAATTCTGAAACTTAGTTTGAGCGTTTGAGTAACTTTATCATGGTCTATCATTTAATTCGCGAAGTTTTTATTCAAAGGGTGCAAGATGTTAAACCTAAAGAAAAGTTTTAGAAGTATAATGGCCTATACACTACACACTAGAGAATTTTTTGTCTATATTGAAGAGTTTTTCCTACACAAGAATAGGGAATTTACTTCAATATGAACATAAATTTCTCTAGTATGTAGAGGCCATAATATTGAAATAAGGTGATGCTTTACACAAAATACAGAACACTATATAGGAATGGTATGTTTGGTTTACCAAGGAAACCAATGGAATCTCTCTTCTGGAATCCTTCATCTCTGATTGTGGTATTCCCTTTTGCATTCTGTCTCTGTACGCATTTTAGACATTTGGAAAAATTGCATACTCCTGTATGACAGTATGATCGATCTGTGGTCAGTCTAGTGGCAATGTGAGATGCGTCATTGGACGTAGTATTGGATTTATGTGCTAATTTTTGCAAATCTCAGCACTGGTGCTCTAGCCAATAAAATTGTTTATTTTTCTCGTATTGAAAAGGAATTTTATTGCATTGTCGCGACACAATCATAAATAAAATCACGTTTAAATCTGATTAATTTGTTTCATCCGTTTTATGCACATTTGCTGGGTGTACTATACCCAATGTGTGGAATATTGTTTGGTCCCAAAAACTGAATGAGGATCGGTCTAGGCATGAACAATGGTAGGGGGGTGAGTTAACCATATATCATTGTGCTTTCAGCGTACCCTGGCACTCTTTTTCCATTCATGCCATTTATCTGTTTATGTTTCATTTTGGTGGACCCCGCAACAATTCTTGCAGCACAGACAAAACAAGGATTCACAGAGAGAAATGTGTGTGTAGGAAAATGTTGTTAAAATATCACAAAAGCATTGAAGTAGCACAAAAAATAATAATAATAAAAAAAAGATAGAGATTTATAGAGATATTATTTTGGGTGTTGGAACGGTGGTATGATAATAGAGAGAAATTGAGAGGATGAAAATTTATATAAGTATTTTTTTGGGGTTCAAATTTAATCACATTCTCTTTTTTTTCATTGCAGGACCACCAGGAAAGCGAGGGAAAAAGGGCAAAAAAGGAGATACAGGAGATACAGGACCAGCTGTAAGTATAGCATTCTGCCATCAAACTATCTCCACAAACTCGGTGATTTAAGTAAATCTTGAGATATTTAATTGACTTGTGATTTATTTGATCTTGTTTGAGCGTAAAGGATGATTCTGTGGACCAACGTAGTAAATTTTTATCAGTCCATTTGTTATTTGATTTACAGGGTGCCTCAGGCCTCAATGGTATTCCGGTATAAAAGAACAATTTTCCACTCATCATTCTCTTTCGTGCACGCCCTCATTTGTATTGCAAATCATAACAAACGCCTTTGCTGCATAGTCAATAAAAATTCTCTTCTATGTAAAAATGTAACAAATGCGGAAAAATAGTAATTTTCAAAATTGCTTGCCACTCACCAAGAAAAGTGAAAAGAAACCATTTAAATCACACACAAGCATGAAAAGCACGAGGACAAATAGCATCATCTGAGTTGGAAAACTAATAGAGTGACGCTATTTCTTCGTACTCTGCATTACACCCATCTATTCTCATTGTAAACCCACGATGAAAAATTATCCTGTGCTGAGACTTCGCCATGGGTGTGCAATTATTGCAAAAACCCCAGTGTCACAGTCAATTTCTATATACCAGGGTTCTCTCAAACGAAGGGTTCTCTTTAGACAAGAGGCTTTCCACTTCTGTGGTTTATGCACACATGTGGAAAAATCTGTTTTTTTTTTTGCACTAAATATAATTTAAAAATACATGAATAACTAAATTTTTTTTTTGAATTTCTTTAACCCTTTAAGGTTCAGTGGGACACCAATTTTTTTTAACTACACGGAAACAAATATTTTGTAAAAATGTTCGTAAATGTTTGTGAATTCCTATGGGGAGTTACGAAATGCTCATAAATCGTATAATCCACAAACAAGTTCGTAAGAGTTTGTACTTTTCTCACAAACATTGTTCGTAACATGATCACTTGGCGAGCATTTTTTGTACTTTTACAAACATTTGTTCGTAAATGTTCGTAAACACACAAAAAAATGTTCGTAAAATTTTGTCATTTGTTCGTAAATGTTTGTTTTCCTGTCGAACATTTACGAACAAATGACAAAATTTTAGGAACATTTTTTATGTGTTTACAAACATTTACGAACAAATGTTTGTAAAAATACAAAAAATGTTCGTCAAATGATCATGTTACGAACAATGTTTGTAAAAAAAAGTACAAACTGTTACGAACTTGTTTGTGGGTTATACGATTCACGAGCATTTCGTAACTCCCCCATAGGAATTCACAAACATTTACGAACATTTTTACAAAATATTTTTTTCTGTGTATAGAAAGTTATTTTGATCTCTAAATAGTGAAAATAATGGTTTTGGTTTTTGGGACACCGGCATACCATTCGTAGGGTTAAATCGTTACTTGGATCAGCGATTACTGCAACTTACCCGTCACCTGAATCACAAATTCTGGTATAGTACGTGTACGTAATTGTTACAAGAATTGATGATGTAGATGATGAGAAAATAACGACAATTGTTCCTACTAGCGACGAAATTCTTTCACTTTTAGTGTATATAATTAATCGGTATTTTGGAAAGAAGCTGCGTTTGTCGTCTTGACTATGTTCAACACACAGATAATTTTATATTACGTCTTTTTCAATACTTATGATATACAATTTTACGGAATATCGAAAAAATAGGTTTTGAAGAGAACAATCCAGCCACACAATTAGGCGGTAATACCGGGGGTGTGGGCGCAATATTTTATTGGTTTCTTTTACCTTCTAACAATTTTTTCTTTAAACTGACAAGTCATAAAATTTTAAACAATTTTTAAAATGTATGGCCAATTTCTTATAACTATGAGCTCAGAGTTTAACCTTTAAACTTAGCTGGCAACTCTATAAACTGCATATTGCTAAAGTAATTTTTTACTCTCCACCATAATTGTCATAAAAATGTTCAACACTAAAAAGAGGGCGTGGCCTAAAATACTAAAACAAAAGAAACCTAAAGCGAGGCTCACACTTTATCTGTTTTGTTATAGACTCTTCTGTTCATTTGTCAGACATTGCAATAAAACTAAGTTTTCGTTTAAAGTCGGGGTGGTGACATATCATGACCGGCTAACGTCTAAATCTAAAACGTTAAAAAAATTAATGGTAAATGGGTGTATATAAGAGTTAAAGTTCCAAATCAACTGAAAGGTTTTAGTGAAATGTCACACTGTTGACAGAGTCTAGAAGTATTACGGGCTGTTTAGATCCCGTTTCAACGATGAAGTATCAGATCACGATCACAGATGATGAATAATTATAATGAAAACCTAAATCAATTATTGCATTTTACGCATATTAAATTTTTTGAAATATACCCTAACTTCAAAATTTAAAATATAGAGACGAAAACCAAAATTCCTTTATAAAATAAAGTGATGACATGCCTTTTCAATTTAACTTCTGCTTTACGAGTATTTCTCGTAGAGAGAATATTTAAGCACAAAAGGGAAAACAACCCCTTTCACTTTTGTAAGTAAAATTCTCTATGGGTATACTTTGTAAACACAAATAAAGAACAAGGACGTGGCACTCTAAAGTGTATGATTTTCATGATTAAAAGACAAATGCCACCTCTTCAATTCGAAAATGGAAATTGTTAGCAATCCTCTTCACCTAATTAACAGGAATATTTAACTTTTCAGTTTTATTTACACAAAATAAACACGTATGGTATTAAAATATTTCAATAATCATGTTTAAAAGTATAGTTTATCAGAATCTTTAAGGGTCTTCTATATTAAAGAATCCTATAATTTTATTTACATTATTAAAGATACTCATATACTGTTTTACACACTGTTTAAAGTTAAACCAATTAATGATTTAGGGGACGGTGAGGTAGTTTCACACATCTATCACTTTCGGAGATACACATTTTTGGTACAGCAAATAATTATCTATGAATTGTTCTGTTCAACTGCAGATAGTTCATACTCAAAAAGAACTAACGAGACATAGTTAGTTTGAATGAAGATTGTATTTGTTTAACTAATCAGTCCTGGGTATGAATTCTGAGATGCGTGAGTTTTTCACGTGAGAAACTCATGACTTTTGGATCATCTTTTGTAAGAGTTTTGTTAAGTTTTCATGCTAAGTGTCATGTGAAACGCTTAATGCACCTAAGAATTCACAGTATACTTTTTACGAAAGCTTTACAAAACTCTAACTAAGGGTGATCTCAGAGCCGTGCATTTTTAACGTGAGTAACTCACGCATCTCAGAATTCACACCCTGGAAAAAAGCTTATCTGCGTTAAAGTACCCACTATCCCCTACTTTAAAGTGTGTCCAAAATGATGTAATGCCTGTAATGCCCTAGATACACTTACAACTTTAGCCGAGAGACGACTTAATTGAATCATTCTTTTCTGAAATTATTTCTTTACTGAACTTAAGTATGTTCCAGAGCTAGAGGTCAAACTGTAAGAGATATCTATTTCCGATCTTCGATGACTTCTCCATAAGTGGACATGATCTCGGAGGGTCTTTTTTCGTTTTTTTCCCATCTCGCCCCCTTCCCCTAAAAACCATGCTTTAATCGTTTTTTCTCAAAATTGGCCCAAGCTTTTTCAATGATTTTCGAATATATTTTAAAGGTAGTCCAGGCGAATATTTCGCCCAAACATACCTATGACCGGAAAATTCGCCATTTTGAATTATTGAAGGTCAAAGGTCAATCACTTTAGAGGGCACATTATTGAACATATTTGGTTGAATTTGGATTTTTTGGAAAGGTATTGAAATTTCGAAGCCGGATGCATTGGCCTTCATCGGTAATGAATCGGTTAAGTACCAATTTTTTGATTTTCAAATGCTTTTAGAATTTATGAATCAATTTGATTTCTAGTAGACCATTAAGCACCAAATCTACACATGCGAAAAACTGATTCACGGAGTGCTCTATCTCGTGATCTTGAGCATTCCGCAAAGCCGAGACGCTTTGCCATATCTCTACAACCAAGTGATCACAAAAACTAAAAATTTACGAAAATTTTTTTGTAAAAAATACCTGTCCAAAATAAAACGAATAACTTCACTGGTGAATCTGCGGAAATTGTCTTTTTTCGTAACTTAACAAACATTAAATGAGTATTTAATATCACTTAAAAATATCAAAGAATATTTATGCTGCATCACAGCTAAATATTAGACTGAAGTAAACAAAAAGTTCTGCCATATTTCTCGTAAGAAACTACTCATACTGAAGTTTTAACAAAGCAATTTTAATTCAAATTGTATTCGAAATTCAACGAATTTAGTGTGAAAATTTTCTAAAAGGAATAAATATTTATAGAATACATTATTCATTTAATACTGGGAAAAATTCCATAATTTTAATCAATTTATTTGTTGTGTCCAAAATTACCCTCAATGTATTTAAATTCAAAATTACATACTGTCCCAAATTACAAGCAGTTGCCCTAGATTTTTTTTGCTAACAATAAAAACACTAATTGACCATCTTCAATATTTGTCCTTTCGAAGTAATGGATATAACTTTTAAATTGGATATCCTTGTAATTTTGAGAGATATACGTACAATTGAAAAGTATTACTTCCCAATGCTCTATGTAGTATCTTCCGGTTTTCTAATTTAATTTACAATTATTGCACTATTTAGTTTCATTTAGGATACAATAAACAATTATTATACTTCTTCAACTTGCATAATGTTGACATAATTTATGGGAAGAATGAATGGGAATTACAACATTGTGGGATTTAAATGCATTTTCCTGTAATTAATTAATCCAGAATGTTTTGCATTATAAATAATTTCTCATTTTCTCCTTCATTCCACCATCTCATTCTTTCTGCATCTATCTGAAGGCGCGGGCACTTAATTTATTGATCGATGTTATTTAATATTCAGAGTATAATTTAGGGTGAATGCCACTTCATTAGTGAATGACACTGAGAGAAGAGCAAAGGAGAACTGAGAAACTGAAGAATTTACCTACCCTGAACGAAAAAAATTGTTAAATCTCTGCGATATCGGGAGGTACCCCGGGGGGAATTTTTTTTGATAAAAAAACAATTTCTTGTGTATCAAATAACAAGGAGAGACTTGTAAAGAAAAATTCACGAGTTGGGCGTATATTTTTCAATAATTTGCCTCTCAAACACGAACAAGTGAGAGCCATTTTATCCTCCACAAGCAATAATAACAATAATAATGGTTACATCCCATGGCATTTGCCAAAATTTTAATCAAACCCAACAATTTTCGTGCCAACAATGAAGTTTGGCACATAAATTTATCGATATGGCAGAACAACCATTGAACAATATAACCAGAAATAAATACAGATGAGGCTCCAGCTATGGATGTCCCAATTTCTTCTTTTAACTGCACCAGTAAAAATGAATGAAATTGTGCCACTGAATGGTTTCAATTAATTTATTTCATCTCTGTGTATATTTTTTTCACTATACTTGTAAATATTTTATCATTATTTGACATGGACAATTGGAATTCTTGCGGCCCTTGTGGGCGTTGCATGCTGTGGAATTTTATTTTACTATTCACTCTTTTATATGCAGTAATATACATCAATTCCGACAAAATAAATTGCTATATAGAGCTCTAAATTCTTCCTTTTTTTATCATTACGGGGAGTCTGAATGCATATATGTCATTTTATAAACTTACAGCAATTTATTGAAATTCCTACAGAAATTCACTTTCATTCCTAGTTGCACAAAATTGCGTCATTGTTAGCAATGTCGTTAAATAATTTGACAAAGAACGTTAAACGTTTTATAATTTAAAATTATATGCATTTGACAGCTGTCAAATTTATGAAATCGATTTATAATGGTGTAATGACAATTTGAAGCAACCATTCACTTTGCGAGGCAGATTTAAAATCGGAATCCCTTTCAAATTAATGTCATTTAACACTAATTTTAGTTTGTAACCTTGTCGTTTGAATTAGCAATAATCATTGTAGTTTCATTGTAAAATTCCAGACATCCAATGCTAAACTCAATTGCTTTGAATACATTCATGTTCATTTTCACCAAAACTGCATTCTTTCTCTTCCTTTTTGCTTCTCATTCACATTCATCGGCATCCAGGGACCAATTGGTCTGGATGGACCAAAGGGAGAGACTGGATCACCGGGCTCGAAAGGTCAAAAGGGTGACCTGGGAGCGCTTGCCTTCGATATCTTTTCATCGAAGGGACTGAAGCGTTCAGTGACGACGTTGCGCGGCGGATCTCTTGGATATGCAGAGATTGTAGCTGTTAAGGGAGAACCAGGTGCTCCGGGACCTCCTGGTGAGCCTGGGCCACCAGGAATCGCCGGAATTCCCGGGGATGACGGTAAACAGGGCCCAGCCGGAGCAATCGGACCACCAGGAGAAAGAGGTCAACCAGGAGAAATTGGAGTACCAGGTCCACCTGGACCAAAGGTTAGTAAAAAATATTTACAATAATCTTCCATATTCACCCCCAACAATTATATCACTTCAACAAACACCAGTCACTTCTTAAATTTGAGATGAAATCATTTTGTAAAATTGACAGAGTAGAAAATCACATGAATTCCAAAATTTCTTCTTTTCCTCGATATCTATCTCATGAATCATGCATTGTAGGGTGAAAAAGGTCAAGTCGGTTACAGAGGGGTGCCAGGATATCCAGGGATGCCGGTACGTTAATTTATCATTTAAACGAAAGACGCCAAAAGAATGTGAGTCCTAAAAAGCATGGTCAGGGATTGACACGAGTTGAAAATGTTTGAATTGTAATTAGTTCTATTATGTTTATCTTTCAATCTGAAACAACAAAAAAAAATACCAGGGTCGACCCGGATTTAAAGGTGAACGCGGCCCAATGGGATGGCGAGTAAGAAATTCTCCATCATTTATGAAATAATCTTATGTAAACAGAAATTTACCTTCTCATCCCTTCTCATACCCTTCTTATGTTGGAAACTTGACTTCTTTCCACTTTCTTGTACAAAATCTTCAAAACTTTAGAGAAGTAAGACATTAATGGAAACAAAAAAAATCTAACAATACAAGAATGTTAAATTAGTTTTCATAGTTATTTTGGTGATTGGCATATGATTTCTGAATACTAATTCACTGGGACCAGAGTTGAAAAATTAGAACTACAAACACGTGAATAGATTGAAGATTACATAGTGACAGAACTTTAAATGCAGTGAAATATTCACGCAAGTTTTGGCCAAAAAAGATTTTATTTTAACTATAACCATCTTAGTTTTCTAAAGATTTTGGTGTTTTACTAACCAAAATTTTAATTTTACACTCAGCAACGGCATTAAGTACTTCCGGATTATGCACCTGACGGAATTATGCACATACAATTATGGAAGTTTGCCTACCATTGGGAGTCAATTTATGAAATCATTTTTGAAATTTTTGAAGAATAAAACTCTAATTTCATTTACTAAGGTAATTTTTTTTTAATATTCTAACCATTTATTGAAGAACTCTGGCCAAAATGTAGTGTTTGTTAATGCATTTCCATTAAACAGTTGGATCTTTTTGTTTGAACTTCTTTTACTCCGCGCGAAATTCATTCTATGGCCGATTTATTCAAAAGAAAGCCCCTACGGGTATGCAAATTTTCTCGATGCATAATGCCATTTCGCGCGTTTTTTCCCGTCCCGAAAATGTGCTTGATCCCGGGACTGAGTGTACTTTTATTTAATTTTTATTTCTTTAACGTTTAACGCTAAAACCTAGCAATATTTACAACATTTACAATGTCCAAATTGAATTGGAAATGTCAAATCTTTTAGTATTTTGACTCAGTATCTTTTTAAATTTAAAATTAATCAAGCAATATTTCCCTTTGTGCATACGAAATTTTTAATTTTGGGTGATAACACTCTGTGCGACACGTTGTGGATGTGGATGTCTATGTCGCGAATACCAAAACTTGTTAGAGGGCTATTTTACCCTTTATAAAGACAGAAGGTCAACAATTGGGGGTCAGAAAAAATTACTTTTCTGACTTTTTAGAGCAAAGCATAACTTTTAGAAGATGGTAGGAAAAAAATCAATTTCGGGTCACCGGTGACTCAATCGTCCTTAAAGGGTTAATGGTCTCAATCTGAAATCCGTTTGTCCGAGTCACTTAAACTTACTTTATTACGGAATTCAGGGGTAAGGTTTCTTATTCTTAAATTTACGAACTATGCGAGTTTACCATAGAAAGCACTTAAAAACACAAATTTTCGTGATATTTCCAAATAAATTCAATATTTTTTTTAGCTAATAGTATTGACAATGTAACCATCCAATTCTTAAACATTTTAAATTATAATTTGAAAATTTGACAGGTCTATTTATTTTTGTGAAATTTTCCATGTTATATCATAAAAGAAAATAAATTTAATGACCTGCAAGTGAAGATTTCAATTGGAGAATTCGAATAAACTCCTTAAAAACAATTTTTCTAAGATCTGAGAAGTCAATTTGATATCATACATATAAGTATGTCTATTAGGGCGTTTCAACTAGGAAAAAATTTTTTTGGCACTATTCTCACGGTGCTGTATTTGATGAGACAAGAAAGTTTTTCTTCTACGACCATATGATCAGACGCTGTTTAGAGGTGGCTGATCGACCCTCTCTGTAGTGTAAAATCCGGTAAAATCAAAAATTTGTTCTACAGAGAGGGTCGTTCAGCCACCACTAAACAGCGTCTGATCATATGGTCGTAGAAGAAAAACTTTCTTGCCTCATCATGTAGAGCACCCTCAGAATAGTGCCAAATTTTTTTTTCCTAGTTGAAACGCCCTAATGTCTATTCGTAAACAGAAAATGTGTACAAAGAAAAACGTTTGAATATTTTACGTTTAATTGAAAAATATGGTAACGTTAACTTTTGAGCTTTTTTTAACGGCGTTATCACACTTGCACATTAAAATTTTAATGTGATTCACATTAGTTGTCGCTTGTGAGCGTCCAAATATGTTATTTGTGTCTTTGGTCACTTAATATTTGGGGTTTTTCTATTTATTGATAAAGAATTGGACTTGGCCTGCAAAAATAAGCTTAAATTCACCTAAAACATAAATATTTTTCATATTAAAAAATTAATGAGAAAATCACATTAATTTTTCGCATTAATGCTATAAATCAATTTATATCAAATTTTGAGGGTCAAGTCTATATCTTTTTATCAACAAATAGATCAAATTTTGAATATAAAAAGATTCAAACACACGATTTACACATTTGGACTCTCACCAGCGACAATTAATGTGAATCATATTAAAATTTTAATGTGCAAGTGTGATAACACAGTAAAACATTGCGTAAAAGTTCATTGAATATTTGCGATGAATCATAGTTTATTTGTGGGTAAAAAATTTCTTTTTCTTAAAGAGGAACAGATTTGTATACCATCTTATGCCGTAAACACACTTACGATTTAAGCCGAGACACGGCTCAACATAATTATAATCAAAATGATGATATGACTAAATTCCCATCAATTTCCCAATAACTAAGTCGTTTCTCGGCTATAGCCGAGTGACGGATTAGTCAAAAACTGATGTAAATGTTATTACATTATCATTAGGATCAGACAGTTTAGGTTTAACGCAAAAGAAAAACATAGTTAAGAAAGAAAATTGATTATTATAAAGCTATGATAACAAACCAGGTTGTACAGAATAATACTTTAAAACAATTTTATGATTAATCTTTATTTCGGCCATCCTACAACTCTGACGCGTGTTCGAGTTCTTTCACTCACTTCTCATTCTCTTATGTCTCACACGATTTCTCATCTTCATTTCATCCATATAGTCAGTGCATTAAAATTTTATTGTACCTCTTTGCGTGGTGTGGGAAATTGAGATGCAGCTGAGGACGTGTGGACGCGGTCGAGATAAAGTTGGATTTTTTTTGTTGCGTTGCAGGGTGACAAAGGAGATCGAGGAATCGTAACAACAATCAGCAGCGATCAATTCCCCAATGGCATCATCGAAGGACCACCAGGACCACCTGGACCTCCAGGAGAACCCGGTGCGAAGGGTGACCGAGGCGATGTGGGACCTGTGGGACCTCCTGGTGGTAAAGGTCCTCGCGGGAAGCGCGGCAAACGGGTAAGCTTGGTCTCTAATTAGATCATCTCCCTGTTAATTGAAATATTCATCCATGTTGGTAATTAGTCCACCAAAGTGCTTTCACTAGCAAAGTCCCACTCTACCACCCCGCGTATCACCAAAACCCTTCACCCGTCTCCTAGACTCTTCGCATGAGACACTCATACCAAATTAATTACCAACACAATCTGGTGGTATCTCTTTAATTATCTCCCATAGTTTGGTCCCATAGGGGGGAAAATATTAACAGGGTACCCAAAAGGTAGATGTAGAGTTCTCCACATATTTTCCCATCCACCTAAGTAATTTGCCGAAAATGCAGCATCCCGAATAGCACATAATTCCTCACTGAACAATGCGTGATTTGTTGCTCATTGTGTCGTCTGTTACCCTAAAAACAAACTGCATGCATGAATTCGCTTGAGCCAAACGATTCTGGCAGTCAACAAGCCAGCTAACATACAACACCATCCTCCTAGCTCATTTTCTGAATAATTCTGTGTAAATTTCCAATTATCATAGACAAATCCTGTCGGCAGCCCTATTGAATGCCTGGGAACAAACATGGTCATACCCTCATACATTTTTTAAACTTACACCCAGTTCAAATACATCAACCACACTGACTAATTGCCACAATTTTGCTATGACTTCAAAAGGCATCCGCAATGATTAATTACCCGCGAACCATTGACAATATTCGCGATTGAGTGGCCAATCACGAAAATTCTATGCGAATATGAATTCAATTCAATTCACAGTATCAATTGCCCCAAATACAAATTATAATTATAAGGGATTGAGCATAGATAAAACCAAAAAGTTATGTATAAAAGGACTCAAGAAGCCCTATTATGCACTAACGTAAAGTATTCAAAAGGTGCATCTTTTTCAAAAATTTGTGAAATTTATGCTTATATAGGCATTTACAAGTTAGATCAGTGAAACACACACCTTTGTATTTCTTTAAAGATGAAAAATCTGGGGTTTGTACTCTGATTAAACACAATTATTTGCGGAAGAAAACGGTAGGGGAGACTGGGGCAAAAAGTCACAAATCGAAAAATTCAAATTTCAATATCTTCCAAGGTAAAAAATATAGCGGCTCAATTTTTTTGAGTATTGTAGTTTCTTTTCCCAAAACGGTTTTGCTTAAAAAAATTGGAAGTATAAAAAATATTTAAAATTATTTTTCATTATAAGAATTTAAAAATTCGTCATTTTTTAGCATTAAAATTTACTATATAGCAAATAGCTGGAGACTTCCAAAAAATATCCTAGATTCCTTCAACTTTTGTACTTTGCAATTACGTAAACACATAAGGAAAAGGTAACTTTAGGTAGATGGAAAAATTATTTTCTTTATGGGACATTTATGGGACTGGTGTTCCAATCGTCCTTAAAGGTTTAAAAGAGATCAAGTATAAATGAGATATCAGTAAATAAGATTGATCTGTGCATGATTTCAAGCGCATTTACCGTTTTATGATTGATCTGTGCGTGATTTTAAGCGCATTTAGCGTTTTATGAGTCAGCTGTGCGTGATTTTAAGCGGAATCTTAATCGTTTTAATATTGTGCTGTGCGTTATTTTAAGCGCATTTACTGTTTTATGATTGATCTGTGTGTGTTGCTAATGGCAATCTTAGTAGTTTTATGATTGAACTGTGAGTATTTTTAAGCGCAGTATTAACCGTTTTATGGTTGAGCTGTGCGTGTTTTTAAGTGCGATCTTAACCGTTTTATGACTGAACTGTGTATGTGTTTAAGCGCAATCTTAACAGTTTTATGACTAAGCTGTACGTAATGACTATTTTATCCGTTATTTGCTTGAGCTGTGCATGTTTTTAATCTTAATTTTCTCCGTTTTTTTTTCATCCGTGCGTGTTTTTAATGGCAATCTTAGTAGTTTTGTGATTGAGCTGTGTGTGTGTTTTAAGCTCAATCTTAATTGTTTTATCTTTAATCTAGGAGTGTTTACAGCACAATTTTACCCATTTTATGATTGAGCTGTGTGAGTTGTCAGCTCAATTTTAACCGCTTTTATGATTGAACTGTGCGTGTTTTCAGCGCAATCTTAACCCTTTTATACTTCATCTGTGCGTATTTTGACCACAATTTTAACGAAATTAATTTAATTTTAATGACATAACATGCTGAATTTGCTCAAAAATATGAGTATTGGTCAATTTGGATAGCCAGATATTATTATTTATAAGTGAATCACACAAACTGAGCTAATTTGAAATTTTTGAAGCGCTCGAGTAGTTTGTAAAAAAATAAAATATCCGTTTTGTGACTTTTTGCCCCTGTCTCCCCTAACGGCAATGCCGAGCTAGACTCTGCACCGTTGATGAAGATGATTCAGAAGGGGTTTTGGACTTTCGTCCAAAAGTGCATTGTTTTAAAGAATCAGTGTATTTTTTTGTCAGTAAATTTGAAGATTGATCAGTAAAAAATTTAAATCAGTCATCAAATATAATTAAAAAATGGCCAGTAAAAATATAAAGTGCACATTAATCCCTTTAAATCAAACCAAAATTGCTATTTAGGATCCATAATGATTTCATATGATTTCTGTGCACTTAGTAAATTTCATTTTTACTGACCAATTTTACCAAACCAACTGCCCAATCCGCCCAATCTGCTGCAGCATTTTTGGATTATCAATTCAGCTACTTATACACTTCTAACTTTTAACGCATTTTATAGCTTTCCGAAAGTTTCCAAACTCTTTTAATTACCCCCCAAGACTAACATAGGAATGTTTCGAGAGTAATTAAACACAAATTTCATTAATTGAAAAATTTTCATGCACACCATTGAATGTACATTCGGATAAAAAAAAGGACACCACCACAAAAAATGCAGTGACTGCAAACTCTCTCGTCTAATTGTTGTTGAAGTAATTTTCGGGCAAAGTTGCACAACCATATCCACATACCCTACTCCCTGAGGCCAATAAATCGCTGAGCAGCTCCCCTTCAGTCTCTCCCAAAGAGTTTTCAGCATTGTTGTTGGTCTCTCTCGCGAACGGTGGAAACTTTTGTAATTAGTTCATTGTGTAAAAATAGTTGAAAACAGATTGTTATACAATTTTTAACATGCTTCCAGTTCTCTCACGTTGGCTCTGTTTTTAGTCAACCCTTTTCACCCACTCTTCCGGTCCTCTTTGTATTAATCCGCGTGACTTTGTTGAAAGTATCACAGGAGAGATTACAATTAATTATTTTCCTCTTTTCCTCTTTGTGCACTTGGCCCAATTAGATAGGAAATGGCAAGGAAGAAGTGGATTACGATGATCCTGTGACGGTGTTGAGGGGTCCACCTGGACCACCTGGACCACCAGGATTGGCAGGCGTACCGGGTAAGGATGGAATACCAGGACAGAAGGGTGAGCGTGGTCTGGTGGGTGAACCTGGATCTTTGGGTCCACGAGGATTAGATGGCCTTCCGGGTGAACCTGGTATTGAAGGTCCACCCGGTTTGCCAGGGTATCAAGGTCCGGCCGGCGAAAAAGGCGAAAGAGGAGATATCGGACCACCAGGCCTTATGGGTCCGCCTGGTTTGCCTGGACCACCCGGATTTCCAGGTCCTAAGGGAGACAAAGCCGATGGTGTTCAGCCTGAATATGTAAGTACATCATTTTGGCATAAAATCCGATCATTCAATCATCATCAACCCTACCCATGTTGACAAGTGCTGTAAGAATAGGCACTCTTGAAAAATATCCTGGGGATACTTGCTCAATAATTTGTAAATGACACAAAAAATTAAGTTGTCTGATGCCAGGGACAAATTGCTAAGATAAATCATCAATTACCACAAGACAGTAATTCTTCTCCCTTCCGACATAAACATTTGCAGAAATTGAGAAAAATGAGGAGAAGACAGGACGATCGGATGTCAGATGCTCCATCACGCACAAATGTTCACATCGAATATGTAAGTGTCGGTCCCATGATAAATACTTGATGTTAAGTGAAGAAGAAGGATTTTTTTCTGGGGAGGGAACTTACTGATTGTCCTTTGTATAGCTCCGTGGGCCACCCGGACCACCCGGTCAACCAGGAATGCCAGGACATCCCGGTCAGCGAGGTGAACGTGGGAATGATGGTCGAAAGGGGGATGTTGGTCCCAAGGGAACGAAGGGAGATCAAGGTAAGGATTTTTAATCTTACCCGGCCTCTTCTGCTTAATTCTGAATACGTAACAATTCAATTTCCATCCCCTCGCGTGTGCTATAAACTACAAAGGTCCCATGGGACTTCCTGGACCCATGGGTGTGATTGCGGATGCCGACACCATGACTCCAATGCGTCGACGGAGCTATCCTGGTTGAGTTTAATCAACCATCTCCAGTGAGGGAAAATTAATGGAGCCATCACCACAAAACAGCCACCGTATGGCACCGAAATGCGGAAAAATATATTGTGGAAGTTGTACGGCGATTAGGAAAATCTGTCGATGCAGTGATAAATGCAAAACATATGGAAATTTACATATTGTCACGGGTTCATTATTTTTTTTCCTCTTACATAATAAATGTGATTCGACTGTAGATTGTTAAGCAAGAAAAAAATTAAAAGAAAATCATAAACGTGAATATAGAGACTCATTAAAGAAAAACGACGAAGGAATCTCACAGGCAAAGGAGTTTTTTCCAAGTATTCAGTGTTTCGTTGTGTTCATTGTCCAGCGTAAAGGAAAAGATTATAAAAAAAAAACATGAATATTAATTTGAAATAAAACATGAAAGATTGAAGTTTAAATGTAACGAATATAGTATAAGAAATCTCAATGTATACATTCGTAATTCATAAATTGAGACAAGGAATGGAAAACTTACTTATTTATAAATTATATACTCTTAATAATCTTCTACAGAGAAAAATCATACAGTCATCGATTTGTATCATTTGTAAATAAAATACAGATTATACAGAGAAAATACAACATTCATCTGCATTTTCATTGAATTTTCCGGTTCCCAGAACACAATTCCATCCCCCTCAATGTTTTGGTGGTTGGATTTATTAAAATTGAACAAACCAGAAAAGGGTGGATCATCGAATGGCAATTATTCTACCTTTCTGGTTTAGTGACCATCAAAAACTCTCGCATAACTTTAAACAAAGGTAAAATGGTTAAGACTTCAATTTATTATCTTCAAAAAAAAAAAAAAAACAAAAAAAGCCAGTGATAAGCCTAGATCAGCTTACAGAGGTGCGATTCCTTCATTGCAAATTTGGATTGTGGCAAACTCGAACGATATTTATATACATAAATAATCCAAATTTCGTTTAATAATTCTTAAGCTATATGCAGCGTATTATCGTTATTAATGAGGAAAACTGGATGAGAAATGCATGAAAGTATCTGAATAACTTTAAAGTCGATTATCTTGGAAACTATGAGAGATAGAGGCCTCAAACTTTACATACATTTACAGCCTCCTTCAGGCTTTATATGCTCAAAATTTCACTTGAAAATGGAAAAAATTGGATTAAAAATTCATAAAAGTGTCAAAAAATCTTTAAAGTCGATTATCTCGGAAACTATGAGAGATAGAGGCCTCAAACTTTACATCTATTTAGAGCCTTCTTCAGGCTTGAGATGTGCAAAATTTCACTTGAAAATGAAAAAAAAATCGAAGAGAAATGCATAAAATTGTCTGAAAATCTCGAAAATCTTTAAAGTCGATTTTCTCGGAAACTATGAGAGATGGAGGCCTCAACTTTACATCGCCGTTTAAAACCTCTGTCAGCGACCCGTGAGAATCCGCGAAGATATTCATAATCCACGAAAAATGCGCGCCTCGCAAAAATCCGCGAAAATCCTCGAAAAATTTCGCGCCCCGCGAAATCCACAAAAAATTTCGCGCTCCGCGAAGATCCGCGAAAAAATTCGCGCCCCGCGAAAATCCACGAAAAAATTCGCTACCCGCGTAAATCTGCGAAAAAAATACATCCCTTGAAAATCCGAGAAAAAATACACGCCCCGCGACAGTACGCGAAAAAAATCGTGCCCCGTAAAACCCGAGAAAAAAGAAGCGCCCCGCGAAAATCTGCGAAAAAAATTGCGCCCCGGGAAAATCCGCGAATAAATTCGCGACCCGCAAAGATCCGCGAAAGACATCGCGGATCGTGAATTGTATATGTCACCTTACAAATCTTTGAATATAGGCTCACTATGTAGAGAGAGAGAGAGAGAGAAAGAGAGAGTTAAAGAGTGCTATATATATGGGAAAAGCTTGTCCGACGCCGCGCTTCTCCCGCTTTTTTTCCCTAAAATGCCAAGCATTTTTTTTTTAAATTGAAATTTTTAAAGTGAAATATCTCGAGAAGTGTTCGACGAATGTCTTAATTTTTTTTTTAAATTGGTCTAAATTTTCTGGACTACAACATAAACATAAAAAAATTCAAAATCGCATACCTGTATTTCGAGATAAACTACAAAACGTGATTTTTAACCGCTTTAGAACCGGTTTTTCAAAAAACTGATATCACAGAAATCGTCGTACGCGCGCGTAGATATATTTAAAAAAAAATTATGAAGATATCTCTATCCAAACCAGAGATATTGCGTACTACGGACGGCCGGACGGCAGCCGGATCCGAAATTGCCGGCTTATGATTTTCGGCATCTGGGATGTTCAAAACATATACCCTGTGAATTTCAGCTCGATCGGAGCACCTTGAGAAAATCCGAGGATTACAATAGGTGTGATTAGAAGGAATCGCACCTAAAAACACAAGGTGTTTGAAGTATATCTTCCCAAAAATCTTATTCATACTGATACTTCAATTACCAATACGACGCTTTTCAATTCAATTAGCTCGACGGAAAAGTCTATTGATTTTAATTGAATTCAACAAGCTTAATAATGAATTTTCATTGAAATAATTCAATTTCTCAAAAGCCAAAGTCATATTCTAAATTGAGTGTTCCTGTTGGAAATTTCACGTGTCTCGTAAAATCTCTGTGAAATAAATTTGTGGAGAATATTCATGCAAATCCACCATGAAGATCCGAGACAATTTTAATAATTTATGCCTCAATCGCAATAGAGTACCCATAGAATAAGGAACTCGCAGGATGAATTTCCTTGATACTTGCATTATATCATATTCTCTTTGGCAAAGCAAGATGGTAACATCCATATGAAAATGGGTGGGCAAAATCCCAAGTGGGTTGAATTTAATTTCAGTTCCGCCACATATGTAAATTTTTATTGTAGATTTATTCATTGGACAGATCAATAAATTCGATGGTGTCCCCTGGTACGCAGCATGGGTGGACCTTCAATAGCAATATATCAACCCCCGACATCAAACGATAATGATGCAATTATTTCAAGGGACAAAATCACTGCAGTGTTGGACGAACATTCTCTTTTTCTATAGTGTGCCGGAGGGTAAAAGAGACGTTTGAACCGTTTGTACCAGGAGGGAAGATGAACACACCGGAGATTGAATATCGATAACGCGCGTATCTCACCATATACATGTCCGTCCATTTGAAACGACACAAATCAACTTTCAGAGTCAATTTCGTTTCAAGTGCACTTTAATCTTTTTCAATGGAAAAATTTCTTGAATTTTATGAAATTTTCAGACAGAAAAATATATTGTTTTATTTAATTTAAATAATTTATTTTAAATACTTTTAGAAAGTGCTCTAGTTTCTTTTCAAAAGAATTTTAAGTCACGTCTCTTCCAGGAAATATTGCCAACTATGTTATTTAAGAGACAACCTATTAAATTCGAAACTAGGCGGAGCCAATTGTTTTGTTTTTTTTTAAGCAGTAGCCTAGTTTGAATGAAATAGAAGATTTTAAACTTTTATTAATGTTTTTTAAAGATTTTAAGGTGTTTAAAATTCTTTATGATAATGTGAGGTTTGTTACCTACTTGATCCGAAATCACAGGACAAGAAAAATTTAATATCTGTCTGAGGAGGACATCAATCCTTGAAAGTGGAATTTAAGAATGTTTAATTCTTTCGTCCATATTCTAAAACGGAAAGCGGAAAAACAATCATGAAAATATCACTCACGAGATAAGTTGTAAGGTAAGTCAAGTTTAAAGTTTTTTTTTATTGTGCAACTCTTTTGAACACACCTAAAACTACGGACGTTTTGGTTGCAAAACCTAATTATGAAACATGTGATTGTAAGTCTATATTACATTTTTGATGATAATTATAATTGATTATGCGAATTTTGCAATTTTAGTGATAAATTTCTTTTAATCTTTCTGTAATCATTATTCAATAAAATGAAAGCTTTGTAAAATTCTATAGAGGTGGCAGATCGTCTCACAACGAAATGCTTGAATTCGTGTTTTGTATTATTAACAGGTTTAACCTACGGGGATAAGAGCGTTGTGATCACGCGTTTAAAAATAATGCAAAATTTTAACTTCAAGGCTGTTTTCAAATTTATCGGCTCAAAACCACTTTGGACCGATTAACCACTGAAAAGATTTCCAAAAAGCTTAGTACTAATGCGGTATTCAGACTTGAGGTTTAGCCCAGTTCCCGAAGGTTTCAAAATCCTAAATAGCGAGCAATTTCGTTGCGTTTTGAGAGCCTAATTGGTAATTCAATCCTAAGTTAAATTTTTCCAAAATATCGTGATTGATAAGAAATTAGAGCAGTTAAGCCATTTGGTTAAGCCTTAGGTCTGAAGCCCGTATAAGACTATATTCAGTTTTGGAAAAAATGACTTATCATAATGCATGATCCTGTGTAGTTGAGAAACATGCTGTCGAAAGAGGTTTTTAGGCAGTATGTTTAGGTTTTTAGACAGCATGATCCAGTTCTCCAATGTATCAAAATCTTAAATAGTGGAGCGCCCCATTCCTTCCCGGATTCTCAAAACCGCGAAAATCCTCTTAAGAGACACTTACAGCTCATACTGGTGGTGGTCCTCAATGCGAGCTCTTCGTTCACCCGATGTGCACAGGCAAAGCTCTCGTGACGTAGTAGCTTACATCACTCATGTCGCTACCTGTCACCTTCACACACTCAGCGGCTGGCCGGAAGGAACCGTCATGGTTCGAATATAACGAACATTGCCACAGTGAGGTTGTAGAGAACGACCCTACTTTACTGTCTTGACAGGAAAAATGACTACAATAGTAAGCAATTTTATAGGTTTTCGAGGACCTGATAGGTCATTTATCTTTAATAATCCAATCCTACGCTACTTTCTCCAAAAAAATGTGATTTATAAAAAATTAGTGCAGTTAAGCCATATAGCTAAGCTTTAGGTCTGAAGTCTGTATAACCAAAAACCGAAATCTTTTCACAAAAAAAAAAACGAAATATTTTCGATCAATTCCAAAATCATGCTATTGGGGGTGTACGGGAAAATGAAGGTAAACTAAATAGTGCTTCGAGTATTTTATGTGGGGTCCCTCGAAGCTTCTAAGCCTGTATCTCTAATTGTTTGGTCTCTGGGACAACGTAGACGGCTCAGATGGGCTAACAGCGTGACGTTATTTCTCATAAATTGTCTGATTCAAAATTTTTCTCATTTTATCTGGTATGTTTACCGTAGATAATTTATATTTTAAGGGGTGGGTTGACCTGAATCCAAGCCTGGACCTGATGCAAATTTTATGGATAACGTATAACATATTTGTTCTTTTGATGTAATATAAGAAAAATATTATTAATCATTTGAAAGAGTCTTGGAGCAGGACGTGGTATATATAAAAACTAATTATGAGTGGATATTATTCTGAAAGTTTGGCTTTATTATATTAACAGAAAATTTCAGTATCGTTTATAAGGATTATTAGAATTTCTTAAAGCATTTTGTGTCATTAATGTAAGATGTTATAACAATACTTTCAAAGTTTATACTTTTGTATGTTTCATTATATTGCTAGACCTAATGTTAACGTATGAAAATCGTGCAAACTGCATTTTTCGACAATGTTCCGGGGGAGAAGTTTCTCAAATGTCTTTCATTCTAAATCAAGAGGATAAATGGTTGAGTGGAGTACAGTACATCGTAAACTGTCTGTGAACACCATCCGTGAAAGAGTTTTGTGATGAAGGACAGTAAGGCAGGGGAGAACAATTTACAGCGTCCACGAGTATATCATTTTTCAGCACAGTTCTCTCGGCATTTGCCCCGGAAAGCGAGACAAGATGAAATCATGATACTTTTGCTAACATGAGATCCACTGAGATGCATTACTGAACACAAAAGTCCAGTAGGGGGAAGGATTACGTGGAATAATCATTGTTGAAACATCCACAACAATTGCTACAACACGACAAGCGACGTGGTCAAAGAGTTGGAGCGATCCATGACATGGGGCAGCTCATCTTTCAAATCACAAATTACATTTTCTAGATCTCACGATGAGATTTCTGATGCTTCCTCGAATGCAGAATTTTATTGTTTAACACCTATAGAATAAGATGGGAGAAAGAATTCAACTCGACTGTAAGTATTTTTCCCAATTCAACATCTACCTCCTGCCCATGTTTCAAGTATTCCTCTTTTGTTATTCCGAGTCTCCGGAAAACGCTGCAAAGTATTTAATTGTTTTCAGTATCGCAATGTGATAACGTGAATGTATTTCTTGTGAATAACACAAATTGTCGCAATTTCCACGAGAAGAGCTCTGTACAAGAGACAAAACATCACCATCTTTCCCATTTTACATAAAGACCAAACATCCTCTGGTACTACCTGATACGTTTTCATACTATGTAACGCTCTATGCCGTTTTTCTTTTAAAACATGAGAAACAAGTGAGAAGGTGAGTCGTCTTGAAGAGATATAAAAGGTAAAAGAGTGAAAATTGGTGCATGGATGAGAGAAGGAAAAGAATAGGGGAAGAAAAGAATAGTGAAATGTCGAGACACATTTTCCTATACTAACTGTATAGAACTATGAGTTGTTTGACAATGAAGAACCGAATTTTTGAAAATATCATATTATTAAATCTTTTACTATAATTTCACTCGAATTTTCTTTGAATCAAATAGAAGGAAATGGAGCACCTTTTAAATGGGGTATCTTTAAAATTGAGCTTATCTCTCCTATTTTTGAATGGAATACCACCTTATCGAGATATAACCTATCTCCATAAATCAATTGTTTCTCTAAATTAGATCATGATATACTTTAAGTCCTTTTAAAAATAGAAGAAAAAAACCCAATTTCAAATGTATTCCAATTCAAAGATGCCCCACTTTCCCCTACATGCTCATCACAGATCTACTTATTAGGATTTTAATATTTTAATACTTACTTTCAAAATTGGTGAGAGATACCCCCATAGCACTGCGTCTCAGTTGCTCCTGCTGTTACTTCTAAGGTATCACAGAATAAGGCTTCAAAGCTATAAAATTTCTTCATAATCTTATTTATAAAGAAAGATTCTTTCTGGATTCTCGAAAGTCTTTCTTAAAGAAAGGTCTGTCAGAAGCACATCACTGATGTAGAGTAGTTTTCTCACAACATATTTCCTGCTTTTAAGTCATCGGTATAGATGCTGAATCACCATTTCCCTTACCATTTTTTGTCTTACCACTTTCTGCAAAACCAAGACCAGACACAATTACAATATTTGTGTTTCTGTTCAGATTGTTACCAATTGTCCATGAGGACACGATGGCGAATTCGAAATACTTACAGGTCTCTATTAATTTTTTTCTAACTTTTAAGGGATTTTCACAAAAGGAAACATAAATTTATTTAAGCACTTTATGATTTGATAGCTGATCCTTTCACGAGAATTTAAAAGTAATTTTATTTTTTTTTTGTATTTTCGAATACAAAATCAGAGAAGAATTTTATCCTATTAAAATAAGCTGTCTTATTCGTGCTATTTACTTGATCTTATCAGACAAAAAGTCTCTAAAATATAATTTAAAAAGCAAATCAACAAATTAAACAACCTAAATATTAAAAATTTCAAATAAATAATGGAAGTAAATTTTTTTTCCAATAAAATCTTGGTCATTTGTAGTTTTAATTGTTAGTAAAACTGGAAATATCTAGGTAATAAGTAGTTAAAAGAAAGGTATTCCAAGCTTCAAGTATGGACTTATTTCTCCCTTTGGAAAACTGTCACCCAGGAATTGCTAGACTGAGAGAAATCCGAAAAAGTTAAAATAACATTCCTGAAATGTTAATTTTACCCTGCAGTATTGATTCGAAATCGGTGTAAATATTACCCTTTTTAGGTGGATTAGTGGTTTAAGGTTACCCTTTTTCATGGTAATTTTACCCTTAAAAAGGTGTAAAATTATCATTAAAAAATGTTGATATATTTTTATACCTAAAAAGTGTTAAAGTTCTGAGGAAAAAAAGTTAATCGCACCCTCTTTTTTTCTCAGTGGTAGAAAAGTTAAATTTTATAAATAATTATTTGTTTTATTGCTACTTTTACTGCTCAAACTCAAAGAGAGAGCGAATGGAACTGGTTTGATGAGTTGATTTGAAAGATTCCGGTTCTTGTGAAACAGGTATGATTAAAAAGGTGTGTTTAATTTTGAGGTGAAGAAGAATTTTACTAGTTATCACCGTAATCTTTCAAATCAACTTGTAACGCCTTGTCAATTAGAGGCTAAACGGTAAGAGATATCGACTTCCGTTCTTCGATGATCCCTCCCTACTTAAGTCAATATTATCTAGTATTTTTCCTTTTCCCTCCCACCTCCCTCCTACACCTTCAAAACCATGTTTTTTGGTTTATGTCGAAAAGGACTCGTAGATTTTTTTCGTTTTCGAATATGTTTTGGAGATAGTTAAGGTGAATATTTCGCCTTTAGACATCTAATGTTCGAAAAATGTTTCAATATCGATTTTTCGAAAGTCAAAGTTTAAATACTCTGGAGGGTTTATTTTTTAACCGATTTGTTTAAAATTGGATTTGTTTTTGAGACTTTAAAATTTCCTATCCAACTGCATCGGACTTAATCGATCATTAGTCGGTATAGTACCCGTAATTTTTGTATCTTTTTCAAATATTTTTTAAAAATATTTTTTTTTTCGAAAGCTTCTGACAGGCCAAACGGTAAGAGGTATCGACTTTCGGTCTTCGACGAAATAAATCAACATTATCTAGGATAGTCTTTTTTCTCCCCCCCCCACGCCCTCATTTCCATCCGAAACCAAACTCCTAGATCAGAGGCGTGCAAGAACTGTTGAAACCGAATAAACGTCAAATGAAACATGTACGTCAATGGTCAAAACGCTACCAGAACGAATTTATTTTGACGTTTATTCAGTTTTTAACGGTTCTTGCAGACCTCTGTCCTAGATGCTTTAATAGTGTCTGTCTAAGTGATAATTAACCAGTTAGATATTGGTCAAACAATTGGAGATTACAGATTTGGGACCTTCAATACCCAAGGATCGTTAATATAACATTCAATTTTCCTCCATTTCTCTCCTTCTCCTCCAAAACTATGACTCTGGGATTGCACGAAAACGCTTTCTGCGATTTTTTTTAAATTTCTTAAATATGTTTTAGAAGAGGTTTCTTATAGACAGATATTTCGTCCATACACTGAGAAAAAAAAGAGGGTGCGATTAACTTTTTTTCCTCGTAACTTTAACATTTTTACGTTAAAAAATATCAACATTTTTTAATGTTAATTTTACACCTTTTTAAGTGTAAAATTAACATGAAAAAGTGTAACTTTAACCCATACTACACCTAAAAAGAATAATATTTACACCGATTTCGGATCAATAATGCAGTGTAAAATTAACATTTCCGGAATGTAATTTTAACTTTTTCGGATTTCTCTCAGTGTATAAGAAAATACCGTCACCCCTTAGTCATTTTTTATTTTTTTTTAAATTAAATGACTTTAGTTTAACACCACTTTTTGCAAAAATGCGGAAAATTATGTGTTGCAACTAAGCCTTCGTCTTTACACATTCACCCACATAGTAGGTACTTTCTTGTGTATATTTGCGATTGGAATCTGAAGGTGAGGTTTACCTTCCTCTCTAACCCCATTTAGATCTAATACAAGAATGGGACACATAGTCAATTTATATGTACCACTCTCCCATGTTCTGGAAGAGACACTCTGCCACAGACTAAGGAGAATGTCAACACGACCAGCCACGCTCCATCACCACATGAATAGAAATTGAGAAATTGGCGGCTTCCCACATTTCTTTGCAATTTCCCACCTTTTCTTTCTCAGATTTTCCTCTCGCTTCGAAAATGGAAAGAGTCATAAAACTCCTATTCAATTCATTCAATTCACCTCCATCGACACTTCTTTTTGTTCTTGGATCCCTTTAATCGCAATCAATTTGACGATGTGAATGAGTTTTTGCAGTGACAATTGAGAGGGAATAAAGTGATGTGGAATGGTTTTTCATGGAACAGGAGGAGATTTAGCAATTTGCTGACTTTAATTAGAACCCTAAATGTCAGTTTCTTGCAAATGAAATTGTGGACATAAATTTAATTTATTCAACACGTCGACAACCACTAAAAGCTCCTAATTAATTTCTGACAATGCATAAAACTTTCTACTGTTTCTCCCCAGTCCAATATATTTCAATGAGGAATATTGGTTGAAAGATAATACCTAATTGAATTTTCAGTCCTACAGAGATTTTTTTTTCTGTCAGCCTCAAACTTTACCATTCTCTTTTACAATATATTTGCTTAATTTAGAGATGCTTAAGGAAACTCTATTTCTCTTCCATTTTTGTAGAAAAGCATATACAGCAAAATATCATGAGGAATTTGCCAACTTTTCATGATAGTCTTGGAACTTTTGTATGAAAAAGATCACACAAGGAAACACAGGAAAATGCTAAGGGAAAAGAACTAACATTTGCGGAATTCTATTAATTCATCTTATGAATACAAATTCACCTACTTTTGACATTTTCTAGATTTGTTGTCGCATGAAATTTTTATGGGACACTGCACATAGTAGGAGAAGGTAACCTACAACTTCTTGAAGATGTATTATGGCTGCGACGTTCTTTGAATGCGATTTACCTGACTTGGAGACTCCTTCCACAAACCAAATTTCTTGCCACCTTCATGTGGAAGAAGCGACCTATCTCAAAATCTTTCGACTTGCTGGTTTTCCCTCAAAACCCAAGGGGTTCTTTTAAGATATGTTTTAATCCAAAAATAATAATATTATTGGAACAATATTCGTACAAAATAAGGAATTAAAAAAGGATATATTCCATACTTTGACATTTTTCAACCTATAATTTTATTAATTTTGAACCAATTTATAATGCAGTTAATCCTTTAAGGGCGATAGGGACAACTGTGTCCAAAAAAATGTTTTTCCTGCAACCTTAAGAAGTTAGAAAAAGTGATTTTTTCTGACCCTTAATTTTTGTGACCCTTTTGTCCGTCTAAAATAGACTAAGTATGACATAATTAATAAAAATGACATAAAATAATTTTTGGTTTACATACGATGGCCCTTAACCGTTCAGAACCAATTCACAGAAATTTCAATACCTTTTCAACTAACCAAACATGAGCTCATTCGGTCGAGAAGAACGCTTTCTAGAACACTTAAAGTTTGATCTTAAAAAAGTTATTGGAATTGATTCAACGGTATATAAATGAAATATGTATTCGTTTAGACTTTATACGTTTTCTAAATCGATGTCATTACCTCTAACAGTTTGACCTTTATCCCTGCTAGAGACCAATCCTATTAAAAAAGTCTATTTATTATTTAAAACCATTTAAGACTGTTTAAAACAAACGATTAAGTATACATAGTTCATAGGAGAACAAGTCAGAGGAGTTAAACTTTTTACATTATTAAATCATTGAACGGAAAGAACAATGAACAATTTCCAATTTTTACTGCTCGAACTCAGAGAGATAATTATATAATAAGATAATTTTAGATAATAGATTATAATAAAAGATATTTTTTTTAATTTGGTTTTTTTTTAGTATGATCTTCAAATTTCCAAACCGACAGTAGCGGTCACAATCGGTAAGAGGGATCGGTAATGGGGGACAATGGGGATTCAGTGTTGCAATAGGCAAGACCATTATTGGCTCTTGGACAGATGAGATCTTTGACTCGACTCTCACAGTTGTGAGTTCGAGTCCCTCCCGGTGCAACTGAACGTCCAGCCAAATACATTCTCTCTGTTATAAAACGTAATAATGCACCGCCTCTGCCAAAAAAAAACTGGAAGCATAGAAAAAGCATCCACATCACGGGGAAGGCGCTCCTAGGCGATCTACACATGGACTTAGCAAATTCTTACAACATAGGATATACGCAGCATGATTACATTGTAAAAATATATCCGGATACGATTAATAAATAATAATCGGTAATGAATTGGTTAAGAACCCAAAAATGACCTATATTTTTTTAATTTTTTTTTCTGTTTGCAATCTTGTTACCCATATAGAGACTAAACTGTAAGAGATACGAACTTCCGATCTTCGATGACCCCCCCCCTCGTTAATCGACCCTAGGATGGTTATTATGATTTCTATTTTCCCTCCACCCCAGCCATGTTTTTTGGTTTGTTTCGAAAACGGCTACTAACGATTTCTCTTAATTTGATTTTCTCTTAATTTTCTCTTAATTTATTCGTCCAAACAAACCTATGACCAGAAAATTCGCCTTTTCGGATTATTTAAGATCAAAGGTCAAACCACTCTGGAGTGCCTATTTCTCAACCGATTTGGTTAAATTCAGACTTTTTGGAAAGGTCTTGAAATTAGTAACGAGTCGATAAAGTATGCGAAAATAACTTATTTTTCTCGTATTTACATTTTTATTTTTGTCCGTATTCTTGTAACTCATGCTAGAATATTCTAAAATCTGCACATCTTTATCAATTTTCGGTTTTGAAATTGTGGAAGGTTGAACTTAAAGGCTTGAGACTCGTTGATAGACTGATCGTTTATTGAGTACTTATGCTTAATATTAAGGCGTCTACACATTGGGAGCAATTTTCGTCAAAAATTGCGTTTTTGACAGAAATTTGACGTTTCCCCCTACAACATTGCAGGGAATTTCCTTCAAAAAAGCAATTTTTCACAAAAATTGCTCCCAATGTGGAGAGGCCATTATACATATACACTTTTACTTACATGCATATACATTGATATAATATGTTTATGCGACAAAATGCTTTTATAATATTATATATGAATCAATTCACACGGTAGGAAATCAGTAAGCACCAAAAAAACAATCCAAAAAAATTATTCCCGGAAAGTCTTATCTTGTGAGTATGGTTATATGTACCCTATATATGTATCTTATTGGCTATATGTACCCCGGCCGGGGTAAATATAGCCAATTTCGGAGTACAATTTGCCATCATTTTTCTAATCTAAATTTGAAACGGGACATACCAAATATAATTTCTCTTGATGCAATGAATACCACTAATGAAAAAAAATGTCACTAAAACCTAAATAAAGAGACGTCAAATAACTTTTTATTCCATATTTGTGTTAGAGGCAAAATTTATGACAACACTCTGAAAAAATCCATTTCACGAACATTACTTCCAAATAGCAACATACCGGCAATAACTTTTTGTACAAAAATTATTCACATATCAGTGGAAAATTATTAGTAGTTTTAGGCTGTCATGGAAGACTGGCTATATCTGCCCGGAATGCTGTTTCAATGTTTATTATCCTTTATAAAAAAAAGTGTAAATAATTATTATCCAAGTGAAAAATTTCTCATAATTAACTTTAACAAACCAGAAACAAGATCAAACTAAACTAGCAATTCAAAAGCTTAAATACTAGGACAAAATTATAATAGTAGTATAACAGGATTACATGCTGGACGCACATTCGACTTAAGCTCAGAGACGGCTTAACATAATGAAAATCAAAATAATGATTTAATTAAACTCAGATTACTCTTCCATTAATTAATTCGTTTCCCAGCTTCAGTTAAGGGCCGGCTTAGTAAGAAACTCATGAAAATTTAATTTAATAATTATTTTGATTATAATTACGTTAAGCCGTCCTTCGGCTTAAGTCATAAGTGTGTCTAGCACCTTAGACTTATAAATTTTTCTGGGGATAAGGAGATGTGTTTCTACTATGACAAAATAATACTTTGCTCAATGTATATTTTGAGGGAAACTACAAAATTACAATAGTTGCAATGTGTCTAAGTTTACCCCAGACTAATTGTGCCCCGGTTTACTCTAACATTTCTCTAAAAATTGAACAATTAGAAAGTTAATGTCGGACCATTTGTGTGCTTGGAAATAAAGAGTTATGAAAAATTAAGGCCTTACATAGCTCATATAAATGCAAGAACATATAACTGAAGCTTGTAGGAAATTTGTATTTTATGATATAGCGCATTTCAGAGATTTTCAAGTTATTAAAAAATAAATTAGTTTCGTAGGAAATACTTTCCACAATTTAAATATTTTTTCATCCATATTCTAACGTCAGGGGGCATAAATACAATTTTTAGTTTCTTTTTTTTTCTTTTTTAATGGAACTATTTTTTCTGTAGATAAAAATATGTATTTGAAGGGACTAAAACATTAATATTTGCAATAATTTTCAATTAATTAAAAGTGATATAAATAAATTAAATGAGATATTAAGAAGATAAATCATAACAAAAAATTGATTGTGTTGATTGAAGATAATGAAAATTAATTTTGGCTTCGCACTTTAGAGAACGAGACCTAGGGGAAACTGGGGCATCACCAAACACGGGGTACCGCCAAACACTAACTTTTTTTTCTAAACTTCTTGGACTATCTCGACCATTTGTTCAGTGGACAAGCATCCCTATAGTGCCTATAAATCCGTATCGGTCTTATCCTCTGATATATTCAATATCCGATTAAAAAATCGCGGTGTTTGGTAGTACCCCGTGTTTGGTGGTGCCTCAGTTTCCCCTATATATGAATTCACAGATATTATAGGGCTATTTGCCTACACAATAGCACAAATTTGTTTACACAAATGATCGACATAAGTCCAAGTAGTGTAACAATAATCAATTTTACAACTACCCCATGTTAACTACAGCCCCAGTTTCTCCTACTGCTCAATTAAAAATTAAAACAAAAACCTATAAAACATGACTGAATATATATTTCTTTTATACCAATGACTTAAACCTAAATTCGAATAATCCATTAATGATTAAATTGATGGAAGAGAGAGAGTACTATGAAAATTGAGTATACAACCCCCTGGCAGTTATATGTATGTATAGTAAGAGAATTTTTATTATCTTGCGAGGATGGAAAAAGCTGGAAATTCTCACCCAAAAATTTATGCTGAAAGGAAAATAAGAGCAATTTAACTCTTTTCCTCTGCAATTTTTGTACTACAAACGACATTTTACTGAATTTCAACTACAAATGAAAGAAATTTCCTGGAGGACTTTGCTCTGCTATTTTTTCTTTCACAGAAAGCTAAAAATAGAATTTTCTAATGGCTGAGTTGTTTAAAGAAATACCCTCGTAGACACTATGGCGCATAATTAAATTCAATTGAAGGCACTATTTAGCAATTTGCGCAAATTCCAACAATTGAAGTAAGTTCTTCTTCTTGCCCTTCTGATGGATGTTTCTTGGTAGAGTAAATAAGCAGAGCGTGATTGATGGCTCTCTTGCGTTGTTGCAAATATCGTTTAGCAGTTCTTAAATCAGGATCGAATCTTGGAGCAATAAATCGTTCCACGCTGAGTCATCTCATGACAGAAGAACGTGATACTTGTCTTGAAGTCCCACGAGAGCAGCCCACCGACAGCCAGCGGAAAATTTTAATTCAAATTCCACACACAAGACATTGAATATTTGTTTAGAAAAGAGAGTACAATTGCTGGAGCAATCCTCTCTTTACTAGATTGTATTATATATGAAGAACAGACGCCTCCGCAACTTTACCCTCTAGAGTCTGTGATGTGTGCCATAAAACGATGAAATTGTATAAGAATGATCAAGTACAATAAATTTATGATTCGCTTTATAATACGTTAAATTGCACTCTGTCGCAAAATTAACAAGTGAAATGCACTGTAGGAGCATGAAATGATAAATAATCACGATTCACTGTCAATAATAAAATTGAGAAATTTACTCTGTCTCGTCTCATAAATTGTAAACTTTTTTTTTGTTCTTATTAGTTCTTTTCCACTTGGAGATGCTGTCCAACTTTTTGCAGCTTCACTTATCGCAAATGCAGGAATTTGTAAGGGAAAAAGTTTAGGTGAAGAGGACTTTCTTCTCACGATTTCCTTTTCCAGATAACTCACTGCAGAACAATGACTTGAAATTTTGAATTGCCCTTAAGTGTAAGTGACATAAAATCAGATTGTTATAAAAACTAAAGTAAATTTGTTTGCTTAAAACTGTATTTTGCATAAAGTTAGGATTTGACCTCATGAGTATAAGGTCCATTCATAATAAATTCTAGGTCACACCCCTTAAAAGTGGACCTCCAAAATAAATTTGGAATTTCAGAATTTTCAATATTAATTATTTCAATACTATAGCTTATTTTTAAGGAAATCAGCCTCACAATTTTTACCCGCAAGTTGTATCTAGTTCTAGATGCATCTTGAATTTTATAAGGTCAAATGGCCTAATTTTCACCCTTTTAGGTCTATAATTTAAATGTTAATGATTTTTTAACAAACCCTCTTCTTGAACAAATTTCAACTTCAGGATGGTTTTATGATGATTTATAGACAAATTTAAAGAATTTAAATGACTTTAATCTTATATGCTTTTGCGAAAAAGAATATAATACGGGCTTCAGACCTAAGGCTTAGCCATGTGGCTTAAATCCTCAAATTGCTTATCAGGCAAGATTTTTGAGGAAATTGTTGCTCCGGATTGGATATTAAGGAAAAAATTATCCATAAGATTTAGAGAAATCAACAAAATTGTTTGTTATTTAGATTTTTGAGGCTTTTAGGAACTGGGCTAAACCTTTAGTCTGCAGCTGGTATAAGACAAAGCTCCTTCTCGGAAGTTTGAGCAGCTCACAAAGCCTCGAAGTCTCTGTAACCCCTTTTATTGATTAAATCGATTTTTTCTCCTGGCAAGATTAGGATTTGACTAACTACAAAATTTTTACTGACCAAATATGATTTTTATATTTACAAAAAAAAAATAAATAAATAAAATAAAATAAATAATTAATAATAATAATACAATTTAATAAATATCAAAAATTTTTTATTGACTAATGAATTAATTGACGAGAAGATCAAATTTTTCAAGAGATAAATTTTGAATAAAATTCATATCATAATGGTTAAGAGAATTAACATTTGTGATACGGATCAGTCAAAAAAAAACCATGATCTGGCTCAAGAATTTTATTGTACCGATTAAGCCTTTTAATAGCCTATCTTTCAATTAAATCTGATCCAATTTGAGCCTTTTGGTGAAGCCATAAAGATATTAGGTGCGATCTCAATAGACTTTTATCGCTTAAATTAATGTTCATGAATGGTGTTTATAACACTTTACTACAGGAAAATTTGCAAAACGAACTTCTCGACTTTCCGAATGATTAAAGCGATAATATTTTGACACTGTAAATCGAAAACTTGTGCATTATGGTCATGCAAGTGTTTGGCTATAATTGAATTTAAACAAGTTCTCACAAGGAAAAAGTCAAACAATTCAATGGAGTTTGCACAAGGCAGAGATGCGTAATAAAGTGATGACACTTGCTTATTTAGCGTAATTGATCGCGCAAGATAAATCTACGATGGAAGAGTTTACCCAGGCACGCACGTTTTGTGGTGAATACAAATTGCCCAGAAACGATTGACCCCTTTCGACTTGTCCAAATACCACCAAGAAATATTTGTTTTCAAGCCAGTTCCATCCAAAGAAATGGTGTTGGATGCATCCGTGACTACGTGCATCTGAATGGGCTGAACTTGCCAATATTGCTGACACTTTAATGCAACATATCACACGAGGTATTAGCATTACAAAATGCAATGACCACGAGTTTGAATTATTGGCTGTAATTGCAGAGAGTGTCGTATTTGATATTCCACGGAGTCTTCTTTGCATTTATATCTCACCAGCTGCAATTCCTCGATACCACGCGATTACAATCTATTTTCGTATGTTAATGACTTGATCATAGTTGTACATGTGGGAATAATCGATGGGGTCATTGTGATTCCTCCACATCGCGCACTTGCCAAGAGGTGGGTATTTTGAATTGGAAATGTATGTTTGTGTGTTGGACCGAAAAAGAGCCATAGACAGAGGAAGACATGGATGGCACCCAGAGATTCAGCACGACAAACGTTAACAATAAAAGAATGTAATTTAAAAATACCTCTTCCGCACTAGTCTCAATGGTCGCGCAAAAGACAAATGGTACTTTTCCCATAATGGTGCAAAATTGCATTTTTCCCTCTACGTCGCCCATGGCTTCTGCACAACTGGTGACAACCGCATTGCAGGCAGAAAGTTGATACTGGTGGTATTCTCGCCAGAAGCTTATCTATTCACCTCCTGCGAACAAATAATCGCAACTTATGTGACGATGAAGAAGGAAAAGGTCACAGGTCACAGGCTGCACTCAGAAAAAAATCCCCAGAGATAGTAGCTGGGAAAAGTCAGAACCAGAGCGATGTCTTTCGTGAGCTTTCTAATAAGACTTCACAGACAAGTTTGGAAAGTTTTCGCTTAAGAAACTCTCTTGGAAAGCTTACCAAACACTTGCACTATCAAACTATCCTAGTGTTAGAAATTCTGGCAAGGAATTCAATTTTGCAGATAAGTGAATTTAACACATTTTGTTTCCTTAATCTTTGTAAATTTAAATACGATGCCACAAAATTTTTTTCTAGTAATTACTTTTCAATGAAATCGATTCAAAATTACGAAAAACACAATAATAGCAAAAAATTAAATTGGGTGAACTAAAAATTAAGTTAGGGCACTCACTGGGTCAAGTGGTAGAGCATTCGCTCTGTGATGTAAGTGTCCCGGGTTCGAATCCCTTTAGGTCACCAAGAATTTTTCTGGCGTTAAAGGTGTTCGGATTGCATCCAGCGAGCTTTACTTCACTTGATTCCACGGGCATGAGACTGACAATCTCATCTCGTACAAGAAAAATAATAATGCATGGCTAGAAATCCCCTTACGGGAAGACCTTGTTCCTTCATGGAATGTTGCGCCAGCATTATTACTTATTATTATTATTATTATTATTATAAATTAAAAGTTAATTGACTTAGCAAAAATTTGACACTTAAAAATTCAATTGAAATCAATTAAATCAATTAAATCAATAATGGATATTAATTTAAATACAGTACAACTCCAATAGTTTCAACACCAATGAAAAAATCAGTGAGATGCCCAGATAAGCTTATGGTAGCTGAGATTCTTTACAGACGACCTCGAAATGCGTGCAACTCGGGGTGCTTGCAACTCGGAATGCGTGAAAATTCGATTGTGAATTGAATTTTGGGGGTAAAGAATCGCGTCGAACAAACGGTTCTCGGCCACTGAAATGGATAAAATTAACTCGATGCCATTCTTTACCTCCAAAATTACACTCACAATAGAATTTTTACGCATTCCGAGTTGCAAGCACCCCGAGTTGCACGCATTCCGAGGTCACCTATAAAGAATCTAAGCTACCATAAGCTTATCTGGGCTTATAACTGGTCATTTTCTATTTTAAATAGTCTGAGTGGGGAAGGCCAACAAAATAAAACGGAAGGCCTACCAAAGAAAGTAAAGTTCATTGAAATCGGCTAATAAACATTAGATATAGAGTCCGGTCCATTTGGATATAATAAGGGTTGGGTTATAGTGGGTTTGAGTAGGAATGGATGGGATCCATCATTGGAAAGGTCTCGATTTTAGATATAATATAACTAAAGTTTCATCGAAATCGCTTCATAAACACCGAAAATGAAGTTAGGTCAAGACTTTTTTGATTATATCTCGGGTCAGGGAACATCAAGGGAGGAGTGCGATACATCATTGGAAAGGTCTCGACCTCAGTTACAATATTTTACAATTTAAAGAAAGGCATCGTTTAGTTTTCGAAATATTCAAGATCGATTAATCGAAAATCGATCTTTCGATTAATCGGACCTTAGATTAAATCGGATAAAATTGGGGTGTCATAAGAGTTGTGATACTCCATGAGAGCTTCCCAAAACACCAAAGTTTTTCGATTAGAACCAGAGATATGGGCATTTGAAAATTGAATTTTTGATCCATTCTAGCTCGGGTCAGGGGGGTTGGGGGGGGGCTTATTTTTTTTTATCGTAAGGTATTAGGCCGAACTATGACATACTAAAATTTGAGAACGATCCATAGGGGTTGAGTTATTGAGAAAACAGAATTTAGGGGTTGTTCCAAAATGGCGGAAGGGGGGTGAAAACCCCCGAAAACCGCTTGTCGATATCTCTTTCCGTTCTCTTGCCAGAAGTGATTATACGACGAACGGGACGAGACGTAAACGAAAATCGATTTTTGGCGCATATGATATTCGTGATGTATGAGTGTCAAAACGTGCAAATCCAAAATTTAGGCCCGATCTGACGATGTCGCATTTCGCCTGTCATGACAAAAGCTGAGATTGTAAAGAATCTCAGCTTAAAACACATATTTTTTATTCGACAAATTTAACCAAAGATGAAAAATATCAACAAACAAATATTTTTAAAAAATGGAATTGGCGTCCAAATTAAAAAGTAGATAATTGTTAAAAGAACAAAAATAGTGAGAGTCTACCGTATTTTCGGTACAAACTTATGATTAAAAAGAATCATATTTGAGCTTGAGGAAGACTTGAAAGGTACGATTCGGAGTATCAAATGGACGACTTGTAAGTTTGAGTTATTTATTGTATTTTAAACTTATGAAATCTCAAGTTCGGAATTAACCATTTAGACCACAAAGCCAATCGAAACTTAATTTTAACTTACAGAGAAACGAGAGAAACATTGCAGGAATTACTTACACGGGTTGCACTTGCTCTTCTAGTAGTATTTAGTTTTTAATTGCATGAAGTTCACAGAAACAGCAATGTAATCCTTTGTTTCACTATTCAATATTGAGTATTGACTCGAAGTGACCCTTCTGTTTTCGACTTGAAAATTTTCTCAAGTTTGTAATATTTTGACAACATTTTTAGCAATAAAAGTTTTTCAAAAAATGGTAAGATGATGTTCGTTATAAGAACTATAGAACAACAATTTAAGGTCGTTGTTCTCGTCTTAATATGACGCTTTTGTCTTAATTCAAGTCCTTCAAAATCATATTTCTCGGAATATATACCTTGGAATTTAATAATATGGGAGAAATGTTTACTTTTTAATAAATTCTAAATTTTCTCAAAGGTTTGATATTTCAGTAAAAATTAATCTTACAGGTTTTGCTACATTTATTGATTTCCTTAGAAAAAAGTCAATTATAACAAATTGGAATCTGTTGATCAGAAATATTTGAAGATATGCTCTGAAAGCTTCCTTCAGACTATCCTCTATGGAAAATTAGATTTCATCAGAAAATAACTATTCAAAGATAAATTTAAAAATATAAAGAAATTTCTGAGTAGGGGAATGATTTCAGGCTTCGGACATTTCATATTATTTTCGTGTTCGAATCTTATCTATTTTTTCAGAAAATGTGCAACGATTGGCTAGGAAAATATATTAATATTAAGTCAGATTAAACGAAGGATAACATTATATAAAGCGAAAGAAATGAGAGTATGTGCGACGCCTGAATGCTTCTATACCTAACCTATATTTTAAATTTTAAACTGATTTTTTTCATTGTATGAGAATAAAACATTTTGTGATATCCGAGAAATATTGAAAAATTTTAAAAGACCTGAAAAAATTAAATGAAATTTGACAAATATTCAGAAAACTTCTTTAAATTTGGTAAACCAAAAATCCTCGATAGTTTATAAATCCCTATAGTTATGTAAATATTCACAAAAAGATAACTTTATTTTAAGTTATAAAAATTAGTTACATAAAAAATGACATTTTTTTCACACAAAATTGGCATATTGAACTAAATACGTCATGCAATCACTTTAGATTAGGGGAATGTTGGCATGGTTCGCACAGAGTGAGCCTTCAAAACAATGCAAATTTTCTCTTTATTTGCAAAGAGCTAGTTCGTCATTTCTTAACCATAAGATAGATAATTATTAAGCTCATGAAACGAGCTGAGAAATGGTTAGTCAGCTCTTTGCAAACAAAGAGAAAATTTGCATTGTTTGAAGGTTCACTCTATGCGAACCATGCCTACATTCCCCTATCTCAAAAATTTCTAAATAAAAACGGCATTGTATAAACCACTAAAAGCTTCCTTTGTGAGCACAAACTATGAAAATATTTCTTCTCAGTGCTCTGGGTCCGGGGAAAACCTTGAAGGCCAGGATAGATGTGTCTAAAGTTAAATAAAAATATGATGTACTGATCCTCGATGGTGTGCGCGGGGAAAGAAATTGAAATTGGATACTGGAATCGATTTCCTTTGATGTGAAACATTTTTCTTTCGCATGCCTCTCCCTCTGTTTGCCCTGCTTTGCTCAATGCCATCACTGCGGACATTCGATGGTGATTGCTAGCTCCCCTCCGGTTCATCTGGTCCAGATTAATAGATGTATGTCTCGAGGGGGCAGAAGGCATTCCGAAAGCTGGATGAGAATCAGATCGCCATTCATTGGAGATTGCTTCGGTATTATTTTCAAGTAACTTCATTGCCAAACTGCTGACGGAATAATGAGAAATCATTGCCAAAAGCGATCATATGAGATATTTTATAGCTATGGTTACATATGCTGTTTTAGATCATTCAACATAAAATGCTTTTTCCCTATCCCATCCTACATTATATATTATATTTGGGTAAACAGGGATAGAAGGATTTTTATATAATTCGTAATTTTACCCACCCACATTACCCACACAGATAAATTAATCCCAATTCAATCTTGAAGTGGAGTCTGAGCAATAAAATGAGGATAAAATTGCCAAGTCAAACAGTAAAATCCTCAATCTAATACATATTTGGGATGTGGTTGTTGGAGAACTTTTTGGGATCTTTATATCCCTTTTCCCACTTCTTTGACTATCCCATATAATATATTTTGGGTGAATTTTGTGAAGAACATACGAATCTTGATGAATGAGTAATCTCAATGGTGCAGTATTCACTCACTTTTCCACCCCGGAAATGTGGAAAAACATTCTGTGAATGTGGAATGATAGCAAGAAAAACTCATAGAGTCATTGAGAAAGTTTTCCACTCCATCACTTTCTCCATCCCATGTTTACTTCCCAAGTGGATTTTCACTTGTCCCTCCAATTACAATGGCACAGAATTACACCACTTTTAGCACGATCATTCACCAAGATCTCTCCCTGGAACATGCAATTAAACCATGCAAGTTAGAGGATGGAATTTTTGGGGAACATAAAAAAAAACAGAGAATCATCTGTAGCGAGTTGAATGTCTGCAGAGAAATTTTAATCCTATAGAATCCAGAGCATAGAAGCATTGGAGTAAAAAAAACTGGCTAAGTATATACATATAGTAGCAGTAGAAGATAATTGTTTTGCTATGAAATTTATATGGTGAAATTTTTCCTTTAAGAAGAAAATCGAGTTAAAGTGCAATTTTCGCTAATTTACGTACGTTAAAAGCTTTCAAAGCTCCCCTACTCAGACCGCCCTTTTCCGCCTTCCGCCTGAAACGGCAAGTGGAAAGTTTTAGCAGACATCCTCAACCAAATTCACTCCGGAATCCCATCTCCAACCCCAACATTTCCACACGCATTATTGGACAATAATAGAGTCAGGGTGAAATGGGTTTTAATGGAACACAAGATAACTAACGTCGTACATAATTGAAGTGGAGACGAGCACCTGAACAAAGGTATTTTAATTTTATTCATAGTCTCTCCTTCAGTCTTTTATGTTTTATCCGACGCCACTTGTGCACTTATTCTTACCATATGCAAGCCAGACACATTTATAATTTTCTTGGTGAAAAGCTCAATTTTCACTTGGGGGATCAACAACACAAAAGGTTCCCTATATATAGCAACGAGTTAAAAATGCAGAGGATGTGTACATACATTTAATTTTTTTATGTGTAATTTAAAAAACTTGTTGTTCGGAAAAAATAGGCAGTTTAAAGTACTCATAAACTCATTTTTTTTATTACTTAAATTTAAAAAGAAAAATTTTGGTATAGGAGATGGCAAAGTGTCTCAGCTTTGCAGATTGCTAGAACAAAATCGTCTAACGCGTTTTCGAGAAATTCAGAAAACGTAGTTTTGGAGGCGAATGAGTAGAGTAGAGAGAAAATTAGGGGCATGTTAATGATGCACAAGTCCACTTATGGGGGTTCCCTAAGGGTCCCCATCTATCTCTAACCGTTTGGCCTGTTGAGGAGGTAACACACAAACTTGTATTTGTATTGTCTCCGATTCTCATTTGGAATTTTTGAAAAAATGTATTACAATAAGCTGCGAATCTAACTTTTGTTAAAAAAGAAGTATTTAACAAAAGAGATGGCAAAGCATCCCAGCTTTGTGGAATGTTCGAACTCACGAGATAGAGCTCATTGTGAATTAGATTTTTGCATAATCTTTTGGTATCACTGATCTACTAGAGATTAAATTGATTCATAAATCACAAAAGCATTTGAAAATCAAAAATCGGTACTTAACCTATTCATTACCGATGAAGACCGATGCAGCCGGGTTCGAAATTGCAATACCCTTCCAAAAAATCCAAATTTAACCAAGTCGGGGTTAAAATATGAGCCTTCCAAAGTGATTGACCTTTGACCTTCAATAATTCAAAATGGCGAATTTTCCGGTTATAAGTATGTTTGGGCGAAATGTTCGCCTGGGCTAGCTCTAAAACATATCCGAAAATCACTGAAAAAGCTTGGGCCAATTTTGATAAAAACCAAAAAAACATGGTTTTTGGATGGGATAGAGGGGGGTGGGGAGGAAAAAAAAACGTTGAGATACTTCGTTTTTTTATTGGGGGTTATCGAAGACTGGAAGTCGATATCTCTTACCGTTTAAGCTCTAGAACAGTGACAAGTTGAAAAAAAAAAGACGATTATATAACTGCTCTCTCTTTGAGTTCGAGCAGTAAAAGGAGTGACACTACTTAGTGAAGAGCTTGAACTCATGACTTTGAAGAGTTGGTTGAATATTTGGAAAGTTTTGAACAATTCTTTATTATTTTCCCTTCTCACTTAAAGAGTGATGTCCATTAAGACTTCTTGGGGAGAGGTCCGTAAATTGAGTCTGGGATAAGGCAGAAATTTTTCCTACCTTCACTACAGAAAATTTTAGGTGATTTGAGTGTCACTTGCTCAGATTAACGATTTTCTGTATATAAAATTCAATTGATATTGAACAAAAAATTCGTTAAATTCTCACAATAAATCAAGCCGTAATTCTTTAAAACGGTCATAAAAGGCTGATCCATATTCTCTGATAAAGATCTTTATTTTTCAAGATCTTTACAAAGTGCATAATGGCCCCTTTATGGCATCTAGGGGAAGGTTTTGAACCTTCGTACTAAAAAAGGAAACCAAGATTTAAGATTTTTTACTGAATGCCACACAAACCGAATCAATTATATCACTATGTCACAAAAATCTCTCACTTATTGGGTTCATAATTCTGCCTCACAAAATTCCTGGAAGTCCTTGGATTTTCCTCTACAGGAAAATGAAAATGTAGTAGCATTTTTTACGAATGTATCCGGTACCGGAATGCTTCGTACCATTTCTTCCAACCCCTGTAGGCCTCATTTTCCCCGGAAACGTTACACCAGAAACAAAAATTTGGGCATCACTACTTAGATGGAACTTTCATCTACTTCTTTTCACTGTTTGTAGAAGGTATCACGCATTAAAAGATCAATTTTAAGCTATTTTTCTAACACATGTTTTTTGCAATCGGAAAACCATGTTTTCCCTGCATTCTGACAGTCAGTTCAGAGCTCGGTTAGGTGTGATTCTCTTATAATCACACCTATTGTAATCCTCGGATTTTCTCTGACATCTCCAATTGGTCTTACAGAACATATTTCGGACACAACTAATTTCAAAAATGACTAACCATCAATTTAAAATGAAATGTGGAAAGCTTCACTACTTTAAAACAAGGAAAATTTTATGAAAAATACTCGAAATACATCGAAGTGGCAACAAAAGAATCACATCTACCTTAAACAGTCTAGTTTCATCACTGCACAAATCAAAAAGAAGCAATCACACCTGTTGTAATCCTCGTAATTTCTCTAATACTTCGAATCTGTCTTACAGAACATTTTTTGAACATCAGTGATTCTTAGAATTACCAGTGAATAATTTAGAGTTAAATTAGGAAAACTCCGCTTGAAAACAAAGCAAATTGTATGAAAAATGCTTTAAACACACCGCATGGGCAATGAAAGAATCACACCTACCATAAGCAGATTTAGGCTTAATGTTCGATTTGACAGAAGCGAAACAAAAACATCTGATGAAGTCTCACTTTGCTGTGAAAGTGCGTGTTTTTCTTCGAGATTTTCTTGAAAAATGTTGTAATCGTTGTAATATCACAATTTTCTTGTCAACTTGTTCAGTGGAATCTCTGGATGGGTCAAAATATCCAGAGCGTCGTGCACAGTGTGTCCCAAAACAGTCTGGAATTCACAGAGTTGGTAGTCAATGATTTTGACTGATATTTTTACGAACCTGCACTGAAGGCAATCTTTGTGAACTTTTCTTCGCCCACAATTCCACCCCCTTCTAGCGAAAGATTTTCACGGTAAATATTAACCCTGATAAACTTTCTATAACTTGGAATGTTGTTTTTCTTCAAAAAGACTCTTGAAGCGTGAAAAAATGCATAAAATAGTACACATCAAAATTGCGATTTTAGGCCCATTTTTTATTTTTGCTTCTAGAACCCAGGAAAAAAGGCCTAGGCTCCCAAGGTTGTCCGGAAATGTGAGATGTGGGATTAGCTATAAGAATATATGACCATGGATGATATTCATTTAGTAACTTGGAAAAAAATCAACATTTATGAACCTGCGACGTTACGAAGGTGCGAAACCTTCCCCTACACACTAGAGTCATGTATGTCCATTGTCCATATTGAAGAGTTTTTCCTACACAAGCGTAGGAAATTTGCTTCAATATGGACATAAATTTCTCTAGTGTGTAGAGGCCATTACACTAGATAAATTTATGTCAATATTGAAGCAAATTCCCTACATTTGAGCAGGAAAAACTCTTTAATGCACATAAATTTCTCTAATGTGTAGAGGCCATAAGGTAGAAAGTCAAAGATATATCAAAAATTCGCAGAATTATCGTTTTCATAACGCGCTGTCGTATCTGCACTGTTTTGTACGTTCATAGCTTCATATATTCATATGCGACAATGGAAGAATAATCGACGATATTATTGTCTCTGTGGGGAATTCGAGCAATGAAATGAGAAAAATGCTTCATCATCATTTAAGTTATGAGAAATCATATAATTTTATTTGAAAGAACTTTGAATGCTTCGCATAGTTTTTCATCAATATCAATTACGTCATTGAACTTCTTATCAAAAATTTACTAAATGCATTCACAGTTTTCGCTGAAACTTTCTCAAATATTCCATTCGGAAATGGGTAGAACTTTTAATCGACAAAGATGTGAAATTGAGATATTGCAGCGAAGAAATTCAGCTGTCTTCAGAACAATAAGTATGAGTTTCATTGAAAAGTTTATCTTCCAGTAATCATACAATTAGTGTGATTAAGCAATTAAATCCCGATGGATATCTGTCCCAATTTTCACTAAATGCATCTGAAAGGACCTTCTAACTTCACTTGAAAACAATTCATATGAAAATAGCTTGAACATTTCCAACATATTTCCTCACTGGTTCTCACATTTTGTATAATAGTAATCCTCAAAATGGTGATCCTAGTCATGCAGGAGATGGAGTCGGTTGGAATACAAATAGTCAGAGTCGACAAAAGATAATATTTACTTAAATCCAAGAATAAGAGCAATGACAACACCGAAAATGGAGATTGTGTGGGTGAGAGAAGGTGGAAAAAGGCGAAGAATTGTTTACCATTTTTCCCACCATGTCAATCGCAAAATATGGTAGCTTTGAAAAGGGATGCTCTACAATTCTCTGTTTATCCAGTGTCGTTTGTTCGTCTACAGAAGGAGAAAAGAAAATGGATTAAATATTGAAGAATCAACTTTTAACATTATTTGAACATTGGGATGTATTGGACACAAAAGGACACAGACGTATTGTCTTAATGACATTTCTTACAGTCTCTTGGGTGAATTTTTCAAAATACTTTCTCTTTAGCAGACCTTTGTCAATGGAACACATAATGGGAAATCGTATGTGTGGTTTTCCTTTATTCACATAAATCATACACTTACAGAATTTCATATCATTGTCCATCCATTGTCTGCAATTGATTTTTATTCGATGGAGTAGTTCCAACTTCGAAGGGCACACAAATTAGAGAAAAGATTCCTGTGAGGTAGGGTAAACTTTGGATAGTCGGACGGTGCGGAATGCCGGACAAACCAATCTTTAAGTTTGACAATTTCTTTAAAGGCCTCTACACATTGGGAGCAATTTTCGTCAAAAATTGTCCTCTTTGAAGGAAATTGCTTACAGTGCTGTATGTGGAAGCGTCAAAATTGCTCCCAATCAGTGATTCCAGATAATCAGGTTTTTATGATAGACCGTTAACCGGTTTTGGAAGGGTCTAAAACCGGTTAACCGGTTTAAAACCTGTTTCAAATTTAGGAGTAGATTATGGAATTTTGAGTAATTTTTCAGAACTTGAACTTTGATGTAATATTTAACACATAAAATATATTCTTTTTCTCAGTTAGTTTAGAACTTATTTATTTAATTACTTTATTTTGTATTAAAATAGTTCAGGAAATTCCAGAATTCAGGAAAATTACTGGTAATTTTTCCAATAATATTGTACCTTGTAAAAGCTAATGCAATGTAATAATAACTATTTAATCATACAATTTATTTTTTTTTTAGAATAAATTGGTTATAAACGTTGACATTTTTGAAAATCGAAAGAATTAAAAATTTTATTCTAGATCTTGGAAAATAAAAAAAAAAGAATTTTATAGAGAATGTTTTAACGAACAAACCGAAAGAGTTTTCCTCTTTATTTTTAAAATCCTATTACTAGTTAAATCTTAAACTTAATTTTATAAAATTTGAACCGTTGTAAAAAATAATATTCGTAAAAATATAAAAAAGAATATTGGAAAGATAGTACCAAGATTTTTCGCTATCTACAGTGGCGGCCATAATAATAGAATCAGCTCCGCAAAGACCACTATTTTACCATGAGCATTTTTATTTATTCCAATTCGTTGAAATAATTTTGACATAGAAATGTTCAAATAATTACCTTACGTCAAATAAGTGTTGTTTTGGCCGCTCGAGGTCTCTATTTCTCACAGAAAACATAAATAGTGAAATTTGGTTTGAACAACACAATAGGACCACTTTTATTTAAATTAAAGAATGTGATCTATAAATCAAATTGGTTTAAATAAAGCCATATTTTGAAACCATAAATGACAGTTTTCCAGTTTTTTTGGCCGAACTGCATTACACTATTGACGTATTCTCTGTAAAATAGAGACCTTTAGCGGTCACAACAACCATAATTCTACGATTCTAATTTGAAGATTTCTACTGCAGAATTATATCAACAAATTGGGAAAAAATACAAAAGTTAAAAAAAGCCTTACAAAACGATTCTATTATTTTGGCCGCCACTATTCGGTATAAAGTTTTTTTTTTGTAAAATCTTGTAAAAATATTGTCAAATTTTTTCTTCAACAAAAAAATCCAGATTTTTCGATCGGGAAGGGTTTCTAGAGATAATAACATACCGTGCTTAATTTTTGGTATTATATTAAGGTTTCTTTAAGGTTACTTTAAAAATTTTGTAGATAATGTTATCTGATGATACGTTGGACACTAATTTTTAAAAATAATTTGCCCCTTGAACTCTTATAAAAGCTTGCAGCATCCTTACTTTTTATTTTATCCTTCCTGTCCTCTTGCCTTCAGAATTCTCTCTTCGTTCTTTTTCTTTTTATAAATAATTCCTTTTCATGATCGTGAATGACCGTTGCTTGTGTGTTTATTGGGGCAGCAACATGTGCTTCTGGTACTTTTATGATATCACCCCCGAAAAGCTTTCGGCTGCTTGTGCTTTGGCCAGAAAGTGCTACACGACAGCGGTTGACCACATCCAATGTGTTTCTGTGGCGAAATGTCTTATTTGTAAATGGTGGAAAGTTTGGCGTTGGCTTGCAAAAAGCCAAGATTTATGATTTTGGCAACACCTTCTCGTAATCGCCAACAAGCTTCTCACATGTTTCCTTGCCACACAAATTATGCGAGGTACTTTATCAGTTTCGAAGACGTTCTCTCCCTGTCTTTAGCACTTTATGTCCCTTTGCTATCTAAAGTCAAACTTTGCCTAAAAGTGACGAGAATGAGACAGAAAATCCATGAGAAGCAGAAAAAAAAGGATTAGCTTGGGGAAGAATCCCCATCGGATTGCCCAACAGTGTGCTCATGTGGAAAGTGCAATGTTTAGCTTTGTAATTTAACCGTATGTCTGAGGATAATTCACTTAGCTGTGTGGAAACTCAACTAATTGGCTGATCAAAGCGTTCATTTGTGTCCTCTCGGCCACATACTCGTCGCGAATATCCCTCTGATTGATGACATTCAACTTTTGTCCTCTCGTCCTGGAAGCATTGAATAATTTCATTATTAAATCGATGATGTTTGTAAATCTGAGTATTTGAAAGATTAGGAAGGGTTGCGTAAATTTTCCATAGAATAAATTAAGAAGATTACAAATTTAATTTGTGTCAATTTCAAAGGTATAAGCATAAGCTGTAAAGAAAGGCTACAAGAAAGATTCTCTACCTTTTGGAATACCCAAACTCGTGACTTAAGGGACTCTCTCTACACATTGAAAATAATTTTCTTTAAAAAATGTTTATCTTAAAGGATACCTACTGCCTGTATACTAGAAGGAATCTAGATATAAAAAAATGGATGTAAATTGCTTCTTGTGTTGACGGCTCAAAAATTGCTTTTTCTATCATATTTTTAAAATTATTATATAGATTAATGGGAACTAAAGGCCAAGCCGTGAGAGATAGCAAAACAATACCTTAAAGATGGATACATTCCTTAAAGATGATTTTAATTTCAATGTTATAACCTTTACTAACAATCTTCTACATCCCCTCCAAAATCTTAATCTGCGGATCTCAGTGGCGCAATAGGCAAGACCGTTGGCTCTGGAGGGATCGATCCCCGGCTTAATTTACAGTTGTTGTGAGTTCGAGCCCTGACCGGTGCAAAGATCTGAATGTCTGATTTAGACAATTCTCAGATGTGATAATAACGTAATATAATGCACCGCCTTCTCCCAACAACTCCTGGAGTAAGGAAGAAACAACCACACCACGGGAATCTGCTCTATTTCATGTTGTCACATATCTGGGGTTTAAGCGTTAAGAGATATCGACTTTTGGTCTTCGGGGACCACCCATAAACAGACATTATCTCCAGGTGTGTCATAGATTACCTTTAATTTAAAATATTTTTGAAATCGAATTTTTGCAGGTCAATTTCAACTGTTATGGAGGGCGCATTTATCTATCGATTTGGTTCTGTATAGAGTTTTCGTTAAGGTCTTTAAATTTGATATCTGGCTGCATCGGTGTCGAACCGTATAAAAGGGTAAAGTATACTCGTTATTTATTTATCTTCATTTTTTATTCGTTTTTTTACGTTTGTCTCAAATTTATTTACTAGGCTATTATTCAAACAATGAGAGATATCAGTTTCCAGTTTTCGGTGACCTCCTATTAAAAAGACACTAATCCAAAAATTTTTGCTACTTATTAATAAATATTAATAATATAAATAAATACTAAATTGATCTGATACCGACATTGATACCGATCTCACTTCATTCCTTCTACTTATTTTACAATTTCAAATGTTTAAATACTACAAAATTATTTCAGAGTTAGCATGGATTGAAACTAGTCCCGGGCGAGTGGCCTCCAAAGTTGAAGCCAATTTATTACTTTCACATACTGCGTATGGGAATTTGTGAGAAGTTTTTCCGTATTATAAGATACCTTTCCGTATGGAGGGATAAATATACTAAATTTTTGTTTGAATAATTTTTTCCTTGGACCACTGTGAGCTGAGTCCGAGATCAATTTAGGAAATTGGCTTTAAATAGCTCCATATAAAAAGGCCAACTTACCAGACGCTTGGATTGAAAGATTAGATCCTTACAAATTTGCGCTTTCTAAAAAATTTTCAGTTTTGGAATTATTTTTTGATAATTTATGATCTAAATTGCACGTACACCGTTATAGACACAAAAACTATAATCTCTGCGAAAATTTTATTCTTTGAGATTTGGATAGAATACTTTCATTAACTGATTTTCTTTTTAAGATTTTAATATTACTCAAATTTACCCCATCTGAGCTTAAATTTACCTTTCGTCATTCTTCGTGGTTATTCAGTAAATTTATATTGCTTGATAGGGGAAAATGCACAGTCCCAAGCTTCATAATGACTAAATTTTTCAGTAACAAACTTTAACAACAAATAGATAAATAAAATCACTATTTTTCAAATATCATCCTGAATTTTTAGAGAACATACAAAAGAAACTTCTCAGTGAATCAGAGAAACATTTCATGATGGAGCGGAAAATTAACAAATTGAAAGAAAGTCTCCCATATCTTCTTGTCTTACGATGAAATGTTCCAAGACAAGCATTCTCGAAATCCAGCGTTTTGTGTCTGTGCAGAATCATCAAAAAGAAGATACAGGGGTGTGTGAATTGAAGAGGAAAACTATGGGAATCTGATGCAGCAGATATTGCGTTGAATTATTCTTCTTGGGGATGTGCCCTGTAATGTCTCTCGAGTCTATTAAGAATACTAATATGTGGGGGAGTTTACTGGCAACTTTTGGCTATATGGCTCTATATGAAATTTCACTTTGGGGAATTGCGAGATGGAGGAATATTTATGGGATTCATTCGGGTGAGTGTTTGGTCAAATGGGGCGTGTATTTCCTTCCGGTTTCCGTATGTGGGTGAGATAATAATGCACTTCCCACAGTTAGGGGACGGCATAAGGATTCTCATTTGGTGAAAGTTGTGCACTATAAATTATTTAACAATTTAATTGACGCAATTAGACTCCATTAATGTTTTTGGGAAAATTCTCCGCCTCATGAATTTCTCAAACTATCTTTAGCAGGACTCTGTCGACACCCCACTATCATTAAATTAAATAAAGAAAGTTGGGGAGTTTACCCCAATTGTTGCGGGAAACTTTTCCATTGAGCTTAAAAAGACGCGCTATAATAATATTTTAAATTCAAAAGTTTATTGCACATGAAATAGCAGAAACTTTCCATTTTAAACTGTATCTCTGTGGTTCAGATATACTAAATCGTCCACTCCTCTTTCAGTTCCATAATCCAATTGAATTTTCTCTGTGCGAATGCATTAGTGACTAGTTGTTTTAGTTTAAAATATATATTCACCGAATTTTTAACTGAATGCTTTCGTTTAATCAAATTTTGCTGCATCAAACATTTTGAAAACAAATTTTAAAAGCGACATATGGCAATCCCTTAATAAGCTTAAAGCTTTTTAATTAAATTTTAACTTGTAGCTATTTTTACTAAGCCAAGCTTTGTTCTTACTTAACCAACTAAGAGCAGCTTTACGTTTTCCCAAAGCCCATGACATTGGTCAGAAAAACAGCTAGAGCTAAAGTTATTTAATTAGTACTCCCTTGTCGGTTGATTGTTCTATGAAAAGTCCTGAAGGGTTTGAGCTGCAGTATTGAGAGGGATATTTCCGCCAATATTTTCCCATATTAACTTTGGATCAATAAGCTTTCTTTGGAATTTCATTTCAAGGGTGAAATCATCCCCTTCTGCCTTCCATTTGCTCCCAAAAACCATCTTCTCAAGTCATCCAAGTGAAGGAGAATCGCATCTCAATATCCCCCTACCACCCCCACCATGTACAGAGTTATATAAGTTTTTGCCAATTTCAAAAGGAAAAGCACATTCTGCGCTATCCTCAATTCCAATCTCATACACTTTCATCGCAGCAAGACATCCCAACCAGTCGATATTTGGAATCTCCATTCATGAGGATAAGAACTAACATTGCAATTTTCCGAGTCATTCCTCCATTTCGTTCTGAATTCGAGTGAAAGGGGATTTCGATTAAAATAATTGTGAACGTGTGAGTTTGAAGAGAGATTTTTTTGCCCTCCACATCAAATCTCAGAAAATGGCAATTGGTGTGCGTGGAAATGTGGTTTATTTTCTGGCACAAGATTGGCTATTCCACGAAGAATTTCGTGTAACCACATGGGGCAAGAATATTTAAGATCATTTTTTATACAGAAAGTCTCCAACTTTGATTAATCCAAGGGATCATGTTTTGGTAGGATTGACGAATACGATAGTTAAAAATCATCACATCACATTCTTTCTAAACTCAAATGTGCATCTATAGCTATGAAAATAAGCTCGAAGACAAATGATTGGAGATAGCCACTACAGGTTTTCGGAGGCCCCTCTCCATAAGTCGATTTTTACAAAATTTTTGTAACCTTTATTCTTCCTTCAACCCTACCCTTGGGATTATCTAAATCCCCTTGTCGTCTATGCATAAGAATGTTTTTGAATCATTCCTTCTTATTGTTTTTAAAAGAAATCAGGTTTAAGGGCGTATTTCTTATTAGATTAAAACAAGTCTGAATCTGTTTCAAGGATATCGGAGTTCTACAGTCCATATTCTTGATTATGTAAACTAAGTATATTTCTTTAAAAAAAATATGTGTTGAAGTTTTTCATTTGATGGCTCATGAACTTATGCAGTCATCCAATTTTACTCTCATGCTAAGAAATATCGAACTTCATTCATAATTGGGGTTAAATTTTAAATTGATTGCGATCCAGTAAACATTAAAAATGATACCAAAGGAACACCAAGTGAACATTTCAAAAAGTCTGATTCCATGAGTAGGATTTTTTCTCAAGACGCTGAAAAACATTTTACTGCTCGAACTTCACGGAGAGAGCAGTATATATAATCCCTCTATTTTTCACCAACCCCCCGCCCCCCCAATTTCCACTTCAACCCTCCGGAGACCACTTTTGTTAACATATCTTTACGTTTCAGACGATTTCTATGAAATGTAGTCACGCTATTTGTCCGTCTGTCCGTCCCGCTGTCGCCAGCTCTAGAGGTCAAACTGTAAGGGCCTTGACAGACTTGAAGATTAGCCGAGAGACGACTTAGCGTAGTTGTATTCGAAATAATGGTTAAACCAGGGGGGGTCGGTTTCCTATACTTCCAATGCTTTAGAAATGGAACCTCAATTTTCTATATACCTCTCACTCACTTGTTTGGAAAAGAATAGCAAATGAGGGAGTGAGACAAACAATAGCAATTTTCGATGGAAGAAAGAATCTTGATTTTCGGACTCTAATGCAACTTAAAATCAAATGTACTCGGGCAACTTTTGTTTAAATGGGGTAAAGATCATATTTCATTGAAAAGATATGATGAGAAAAGAAAGATAATCGTGTAAAAACGAAAAAACCAATCTGTAAATAATGCCCGAAATGACATTTCAAGAGAGTCGAAAGAGAGAAAGTGGGTGGGGGAGAGACCTTCACGGGAAATATGTGATTCGCTCAAAGTTATTACTGGAAAATTAATTCAGGTCAAAGTTAATGCAATTTTAGATCTATTGTGTTAATTTGGTTGAGGTGTTATTTCTTAAAATAAATTAAAAAATCAAAGAGAGTGCAAAAATTCTCTCGCGAATCTCTCAATTTTCTCAATTTGACTCCCCCATAACAACAGTTCTGCAGTTAGGATTTTCATAGGACATGTCCACTGAATTTTAAAGACATGTCTTATTCGCACCCAACACGTTATAAAATCTATTGAAATACCAAATTATTTTATGAAAAGTGTCTAAAAACTAAAAAGAACTAAATGATATAATATTGTTGAATAAAATAAATAGCAATATGAAGAAGTAAGGCGAGATAAAAATGGATTATTAAAGAAGAAAACGACACATATTAATTATTCTGAAAAAATTATAACAATTCTAATTTTTGTGACTATTTCACTCATTTTAATGCTCAACCTCAAGGAGAGAACAGTATATTACTTCATAATTAGGAGCACAAAAAGTTATTAAAAAAAATTAACTGGAAAAACTAGTACGTATTTTTCATCTATTTTTTGTGCAAAAATATTCAATATTTTTCTATCGAATTCTTTTTGCCAATATTTCTTTGTTACCCGTTTTCATTGCACTTATCATAAAAACTCTCAATTTTGTCCTGAAACTGGAATTTGTTGTAACAAAAGACACTGCGTTCTCTCTCTGATTGAATACTTTCGACTGATTTTTGTGGAATTTGTTAATGTTTGAATTGAAAAAGAGAAGCAACGGTAATAGCGTTCAGTTCTTTATCGGCCGTGGCAAAGATAGCATCGGAAATTTTGTCTGAAAATTTTGCGAGAAATGCAGACAGAAAATGCAGTCCGATCAAGACATTTTTGATTATAGCTCGGGTCAGGGAACATCGAGGGAGGAGTGCGACCCACCGTTGGAAAGGCCTCGACCTGAACTACAACATACTAAAATTTAAAGAAAAACCATCGTCCAGTTTTCGAAATGTTCGAGATTGATTAATCGAAAATCGATTTTTTGATTAATCGGACCTTCGATTAAATCGGATGGAATTGGGGTGTCATAAACTTTATGGTACTCCACAAGAGCTTTCCAAAACAACAAAATTTTTCGAATTCCGATAATTAGAAGCGTAGATATGACCATTTGAAAATTGAATTTTGGACCCCCCCCCTCTAACTCAGGTCAGGGGGGTCCGGGGGGCTTAAATTTGGTATCGATCGAAAGCTCTTAGGCCCAGCTATAACATACTAAAATTTGAGCCCGATCGATGCTATAGGGGCTGAGTGTGTAATGAAGAAAACAAATTTTAGGTGAATTCCAAAATGACGGAAGGAGGTGGGGATGGATCTGACATAACCTACTTTTAGCCGCCCATCAACGTTTAGCCTTTGCCTCAAATTGCTTGTCGATATCTCTCTCCGTTCTCTCTCCAAAAGTGGTTATACGACGGACGGACGGGACGTCCACGAAAATCGATTTTTCGAAGTAATACAATAATTTTTATTAACCCTCTATCTTGTAAGACCACCTCAAGACGGTCTTAACAAAAATCACATTTACAGCGATTACAATATTTTTATTTATTTAAAAGTGCTATAGTGTCCTCGGTAAGAGTCTTACTAACATCTTTTGAAAGTTTGAACTCATTTTAACTCTTCGTTGAGTTGCTATTCTCAGTTTTGTGTGACAGGTTAGTGAAAAAACAACAAAAAATATTTTTGCAAAAAAACTCATTTCCAATTTCAAGAAAAATACCGATTTAAAGTTATCTGACTAAAATAAATTTATTTTTTAATGAAAGATGTCTTTCTATTTAGTATTTTTTATTTAAAAAAATTGAAAAAGGCAAAAATGTGAATCTTTTGAAAGTTTGAACTCATTTTAACTCTTCGTTGAGTTGCTATTCTCAGTTTTGTGTGACAGGTTAGTGAAAAAACAACAAAAAATATTTTTGCAAAAAAACTCATTTCCAATTTCAAGAAAAATACCGATTTAAAGTTATCTGACTAAAATAAATTTATTTTTTAATGAAAGATGTCTTTCTATTTAGTATTTTTTATTTAAAAAAATTGAAAAAGGCAAAAATGTGAATAATAGAAGCAAAAAGAGTTTCAAAAAAAATTTATATTTTCCCACCATGCGCCTAAACTAAAAAGAGATAATGAAGAATTGATGGTTTTTTCGACTTTATTGGATCATAATTATCTTAAAAAACATTTTCTTACAACTTTTTTCGCATATTTAAGAAAATACTGTTAGATGGTTAATTTACCTGTAGTGTTCAAACATAAACTCAGTGCTCCAAATTGTAAGTTGCCCAAAATAGTGCCATTTTCATATTAGTATTAAATATTTAATTCCCACGAAAATATAGCA